>NW_017618296.1:630000-670000 GCF_001879475.1 Ipomoea nil | reverse complement strand
CAATGAATCATATTAATCAAGATTTTTCTAGTATTTTCGCGCACATTCTCCTACCCAGCGAACTGCGAGGGTAAACTCGTCATAAAACATCGGAATATTAATCAAGATTTTGTTGTGTGTTTTATTACACTATTGGTGCATGTTGTCAACACTGTTGGTGAATTCTGGAACCCGACCGCTATAAATCCATTGTAATTACCATAACACGGGAATACACCATTGGTGTGCTTCACTGTGGTGTGTTTTATTACACTATTGGTGTATGTTGTCAACACTGTTGGTGTATTCTGGAACCCGCCCGCTATAAATGGCCACTGTAATTACCATAACACCCCCACTTATCAAAACACGCGAAAATCCTCAGAATTATCACTGACGTTAGATTAAACTGATTCAACGACACAGATACGACCACACGACCACACCTAATGACATGACCACATATGAGCGCTCTTCTCTCTCTCTCTCTCTCTCTCTCTCTCTATATATATATATATATATATATATATATATATATATATATATTGTGTATCGATTTATTGACCACCACCAACAATCTTAAAACCAATATATTCTTTTGGTTAATTAACGTCGATGTTTCCCACAATTGTTTTTAGTGGAAGCATGAATGTTGCTCGTGGTGCACATTCCGAAACCCTGGTGAACTTTGGTTCGGAGACCGGTGGTGGCATCAATGGGTATATCCCTACGATGAAGGTGCATGTGACGGTACCATGTGGCTTGATCGAAAGACCATAGAAATTCATGGAGTTGAATTTAGAAGGGTTGCAACTTAAAATGTTGTACAGACCAGTATTCTCGGCATGTCATGGCTCTTGACTGAGATGGTTCCTTGTGGAAAGGAACATGAGTCTAACGCTCAACCGTTAGCATAGTAAGGATTTGGAAATATTTGTTGGTTTTCCTATGCCTAAACTATGTTTTAAATGGTTTGTGTGACTCGTTGTGAGAATCTTTGGACCTGAAGTATAATAGTGATGACGCTAAGGCAAATAGATTTGTCATTTGCCGATTACTTGAATACAAGATGGTGGATTCCAGGATCGTAATGAGTCAGGTTGACGAAAGAATGATCATAAGTGAAGCCTTTCGAGTGGAACCTAGTATCCATTTGTTGCCTTTGGGCAGAAAGGACTTCGAGAAGCTATTCCATGGAAAATGCTTGTATGCCTTAACGGCCAAATGGTATGTAACAAACATGTTACTTGTAGAAATCTCGTAAAGGACTTCGGTTCTAGATTTCAAGGATAATCAATTTGTCAAAATTGGGATAACTATATAATCGTGAGAGTCATAGCTTAGTGTATTGCATATTTTAAATAATATTCTTAATACGATTATATAAGCTTGTTTCAACTAGTTGGAAAATATAGTTGATATAATCTTGACAATTATGTGAAAATTAAATTGATTTGAGATTCCAAATTGTACTAGTATGAAATTAATTTGTTAAAAATGATGGAAATATTAGGACAACAAATAAATCTAAAACCACTTGATTTTTCGAGTAGTACATGGTGTAAATGATTTATAAAGTTGTCACTACTGTGGTTTCAGACAAGGTTTTGTCTAAATTTGGAATGAAGGCAAGGGTTAATTACTAATTGGGCTATAAGCTCGGTATAATAACCGTAATTAAAAAAGTATTATTAATTGGTTTTGCTTGGTTGAGTCTTCGTGTTTGTGGCACGGTAGATAAGGTTATGGTAACTTTAATCTATACGTAGATTAATTAGCATGAACCATATTCCAAATTAATGGAAAGCACAAATAAGATATTTGTGATGTTGCAAAACCACCAAGAAGTGAAGCGCACATCTTGGGTCTAAGAAGTGGTAGAAGCACCTCTAGGCCATGTGATCGAGAAGTAAACGTACATTTCTGTTATAGGCGAGATACCGATAAGAGGAAGTATGTAACCTTTCGGGTACCTTTTGGGTGACATCTTGGATGTACGTCTCGGAGTATCAACAATAGCACTCGGTAGTGCTAAGTGAATTTGCTTAAGAGCAAAAATGATATCGTTGATAAATTTATTCTTTATAAGAATAAAGTGGAAAACCAACTTAATTGTTGAATTAAGGCGGTTAAAAGCGATCGGTATGGTGAATATGAAACACCATTGGTGATTTCTGCGCAAGCGTTGGTACTGTACTTGAGCGTACGACACGGTATTCACCTCAATTGAACGGTATTGTTGAACATGAATACCATGACGTTGATAAGTTCGGGCCTACCTCAAAATATGTGGGGTGAGGCAATATTTTGGACAAGCAAGTACCTTTTAAATAAGGTTTCCCGCAAGAAACTCGATAAGGCTTCTTACGAGTTGTGGATAGGTAAGAAGCTTTCCTACTAATTCCTGAAATGTGGGGGTGTTGATAAGTGTTAAATCGAGTCACTTTTATGGGGAATTTAGGAGTTATATTTTGCTATAACTAGAGTCCTTTGAGTCTATTATGTGCTCAGAATAGCTTAGTTTGATTAAAGTTAGCCACAATGACCAATTTTGGTTACATTTATTGAAAACAGAAAAATATTAGCAATTCTAGGACATTTCAGCGACGTTTTGGTAGATTGAGCATATCTAGAACTAGGAATATCCAAATTAGGTGATTCAAGTGGCATGAGATCGGCATTTCAAAGATCTACAACTTTTAGGGAGACCACAAAGACTGATTCGGACGTTTAGACAGTCAAAATCAGCGAAGAACGCGTCAGGATACCCAGTCACGCGAGGCGTCACGCAGTGACAACAGAGTAAATGGGTTTTCCCATTTAAGCCCGCGTGACGCGCGCGTAAATGGGAAATAACAGGCTGTTGGCGAGATTTTAAGGTCAAAAATTTCAGACTGGGATCATTCTTCATTGTTCATCTTTCAATATTTCTCTCACTAGATTTTTAGGTTAGATTAGGTTAGTTTTTCCTCTCCCTTCTCTCTAAGATTAGCTCTCAAATTTGTAAGAAAAAGAGATGGATTCAAGCAAATCTTTGGTGGATCTTCATCTTCTATTTTTATTGTTGGATAATCTAAGCTTTGCAATTTGGTTAACCTTTGATCTCTACTCTTTAATTGCTTTACTTGTTGATGCCTAGTTTGCAAGTGTTTGGGTTATTTATCTTGATCATGAGTAGCTAGATCTGTATATATGAATTGGATCCTATTGTCTTGTGTAGAATATGTATTGATCTAGTTTGTGTGGCTATGTGTTGATGTCTTGTAGTAAGGAGACTTTTTATAGACACTTGTGTATGGTGTATAACATATGCTTCAGGTTTGAGTAGGATTAGGTCTACAAGAGATTGTGGCTTAATCCTACACTTGTCTTCCTTGCATTTCCCTTCTCTAAGATCCAAGAGGCCGGAGATGGGAATGAGATGTAGAAAAAGTGTTTGTTGAAATGCTCATAAGGAACGTGGTCATGGAATGGTGGTTCCGCACCTATGAAAGACCTAGTAACCGAGAGGTGAGTGGCATTGGAAGTCATCTCACATGACTCGTTCAACACTAGTTGCGCTCTAGGTTGATTCATTGCACACACAAGGGATTAGGCAATCCAATTCACTCCATTTTTACTAGTATAGTTTTCTTTACTTCCTTGCTCCCTTGCATAATGTGTTCCTCTAGCTTCCTTATGCAATTGTGTGCTTGAGCTTAACCATACATTGCCAATTCCAATTGTTCATCTCTTGAGAACGACATCCCGGGAATCTTCATTCCCACTCTACTTTCCATCACCCCACTAAAACTACTCCATCAAAATGGTGCCGTTACCGGGGATGGCAACGATATTGGATGTTGTGTTTGTCGCATGAGTTGCATATTTCCTAAGGAAGTCTAGTTTTCTTTCATTTGCTTATCCCATTGTGTTTCATTGTGTTACCTTGTGAACCCATTGTGTTGTTATTCCATCATTTTGTCCATTGTGTTGACTTGTGATTCCATATTTGTTTTTTTTTTTTTTTTTAATTTCATTATACATTGTGTTCCTTACTCCTACTCTTCTTGAATTATTGAAATTGAAATTGCATTTGAGCTAACTTTCAACTACTTTTAGTTGCAAAATCTTTCTCTTGTCTTTATGCTTTTGATGCTAGATTGATCATTGAAGGATGGACTCTCAATTGTATGATTTCTATGATCAATCCTTTGAATCCTTCGATTTCCAACCTTTTTATTATCCCCACAAAAAACATACCCCACCACCACCTTCCAACAATCAAACCCACATTTCCGATCCCTTCGACTATGGAAGCTGTACAAATTTTAGAAAGACAAATACACCATTACCTTAACAAAAACACACCAATAATGACCCCCCAAAGGACTACCTAGAGCCTTCCCAAAAGGGGCGGGCGTTCATGCTAACCATTTGTGGTTTATCGCCCAGCCGGATGGGCGGAGGTGGAGGTAGCTGGGTGTGAACTTCATGGATGGGTTGCGCTGTCGGCCGAAAGGCAGGAGCTCCCAGCTGGTCTTGAACCCGGAGTGCTCACACATGAACATTCCCCGTGTCCTCCGTTCGACCATCACGGGGATTATCCGCTCGGGGTCGCTTGTGGAGGGACACCTGCTGAGTTGTTGTAGGCTCCCAAATTAAAACCATACAAACGTAGTAGCGGGAGTAAGGATCGATCCCACGAGGAGTAACTAGTTTAATGTATGTGTTCAAATTAAAGTAAAGGGGGTTTTGGTATGAAGGTGATAATCAAAGAAAATAAACGAATAAAGCAATGAAAACAATATATTGAAAGCACCTATAATAAAAAAAAACCTTGGTTAGTAAATATCCACCACCGGAATATAACACTGATCATTGATTCATAAAGCAATTAATATGCAATTAAATATTTGTCATGAAATTATTTCATTTCCGTTTTCCCTTAGTTATAGGTAACTAAAGCACACACGGTTTAATTACCCCTAACTACTAAATAACCTAAGACAAGCGCTATAGATTTAATTTAATAGCAGCAATAGGAACTAGGAAAACCGACAAACTAAATAACACAAGCACAAGCAGTTGCATTTAACTTAGGAAAATATTCTACCCGAGTCCAATTATCACTAAGCCGTCAATAATTAACCCAGTTGCTACTGAATATTAGAATAATTTGTAGCACAACATTATCTAATATAGCAAATAATTATATCAAGTAAATAACTAGTAGGCCTCCCTAGCAATTAAATGATACAACTATTCAAATAACTTAGAAGAATATTTAATACCCAAATGCATAAAAATTATATAATAAAAATAAATAAATAATCTTACAGCATAATCAATTCCGGGGCTTCAATTCACTAAACCAAGCTAAAGAAATTAGCAATGAATGGACATTGATAACAACTTTACAGAATAATCGAGAGGGGAAGAATGAACGTTCTATTACAAGGCACATACTAAACTATTTATACATGAAGAGGAGGAGATAATTGTGTTCCATGCATGCAACGTGAGAGACAATTTCGGCTAAGACATGCGAGGTGGAAGTTGGGTGGTGGATGACGCATCCTCATTCATCGCTATGCCACTAATCCTGTACTAAAAAGAAGAAGTCAACATGAATGTTTCATTGCTTTGTCTTTAAGGCTATGAACCTATGATTTGGACCAACAAATGATTTAAAATAATACTTTAACTTATTTAAGGATTCATAATATATATATTTATAATGCATATATAGATATATACTTGTACAGTACGTAGTATGTATTCTTATATATTATTTATTATATATATTATATATTATATATTATAAAAAGAACTAATTATAAAATCATATTAAATAACTAATGCAAAATTATTATAAAGATGTAACTAAAATATGGGTGTAAAATATGCCTATCAACACCTCCTGTTTGCACTTTTGCCTGACCGCCTCCTCCATGTCGGCCAGTTGGTTAGCTATTTGGATAGCCTCAGCATATGTCTTGAGATTCTCATCCCGTAGCTTGCTGTAATAGTCGTCCGCCCTCAAGGACTCGATAAAGAAAGTTAAGGCTGTCTGGTCGTGTAATACCCCGTATTTTCCTAAATATTTATATTAAATATAAATATTTTCCAACCAAATAAAACTATTTACTTATAATTAAATATTTTGCTATATATATATATATATATATATATATATATACCTAAATATGTCACTTCGGGCTTTGGTTAAATTATTTTATAAACTATGATTTTAAATGCCCAATTCTTGAGCTCAATATATACATGTATATATATATTCTATATGCCCAATAAATATTACTTAGTCCAAACCATTTGATTCAAATCCCTTAATTTATTGATATGGTCCATGGTGAACCATGGACCCTTATCTAAAATAAAGCCCGTTACCTTTTTAGATAAAATAAGGAGGACCATCTTACCTTTTCAGATTCGTATTAGGAATCCTAAACCTCTTACCTTTTCAGATTCGTATTAGGAATCCTAAACCTCTTACCTTTTGAGATTCGTATTAGGAATCCTAAACCTCTTACCTTTTCGGATTCGTATTAGGAATCCTAAACCTCTTACCTTTTCATATTCATATTAGGGATCCTAACCTATTTAAAGAGGAATTAGAAAGCATTTAGAACCCTTTCCACCCATCTCTCTATCTCACACTCGAAAATCTCCCCTAAAATCCAGCCAAGGAATTCCCTATCACCAAGCTTAGGAATGACCGATTGGAAGGAGTCCTTAAGGAAAGATCTTAGGAAGTTGTGAGAAGTTTAGTTAAGCTAAAAGGTAATCCATGTCTAACAAAACCTATTTTTCTTGCTATGTTATGATTTATTGAAATCCTTGAATAATGGAATGTGTTATCTTGTCATTATGCCTTGATAGAACTTGTATTTAGGGTTTGTATTGTGAATTCTTGATATTATTGATGTTCTTGATGTTATTGAACAAATATATGTGTACTCTTGTGTTTGGGCATGTCTAGAGCTTATATCTAGGGTTCGATAATGTTGTTCATTGTGTTATTCTATGTTTTCAAGTCTCTGCATAGCCTTAACACATGCAGATTATACGACAAAACTAGCACAGTGGAAGATAAAATGAGAACTGGATAAAAGAAATCCGAACGGGGTGTTACGCCACGTCTACCAAACACGGTAAATGCTACGGCGATCAATCTGCAAGTGTATACATCTATCCCAAAAACATCAGTCTAAAACTACATTGGCGCACAGGCCACAAAACAAGGATAAGGGTACTAAGCTACCGGCCACTAGACATCGCGCTCGTCTAGACATCACCTGAAAGATACAAAGATAAACATTAGGACGATGCCCCGGTCAGCGATAATGCTGGTAACCCACCAATACATGTGAAATACATACATTGATAGATATAAGCTGTAAAACCATTTTCGAAACGGAATACATATATATAAGTCGAAAGCCAAGATCAACAGTCAACACAAGACTCATCACTCACAAAGATAACACGGCAACACATGCCCGGATAACACATGTTATCCCCCAAAAATGTGAACCTTACACAAAGGCCACAACTCCATAATCATGTCACGGCCACCACGAGGACCGCTGCAATACCTTGGTGACTAGTGTCCCATACCACTAATCGTGCAATCCAGGTAAAGCCACGCACGCACCACAACAGGAATAAATCAACGGATCACAACGAAGATATGAAACCATACTCAATCAAGGAATGGGTCACAACCCAACAACAACAACGATGAATAACACAAGTTGTCATCAACCAAACGGAAGGTACAAACAACACACACGCTAGCATTTAGATACCAAACTAGCATGCTTATCAACGGGGAAACTCAAGATAGTTCCAAGGAACTCACAAGACACCTCACGGTCCAACGAAACACAATATTGAACACTTAACACGATTCAAGACACCAAAGTCCTACATGGATTCCAACCATATAGTTTTACACATACGAAACATCAAGAAGACACTCAAATAGTTCCACAAAAGAACATTGGGAAGTCAAAATACGAAATACCGAGTCGAACGCATCACGGGGAACAAATCTCGGCCAAACACCACCATGTACCCGCGGGTGGACCCACGGGTAGTGCTCCACCCGTGGTCCCGCCCGCTGGAACATCTTCCCACAGGGCCATGTACCCGCGGGTAGGCCGGCGGGTGGTGCCCCGCCCGCCGTTCCGCCCGCGGGTACACTCTTGTACCACAACAAATCCCTTCGGGGATTTTCTTCTCCAAACACAAATTCAAGTCCAAAACATGCCAAATCTCACCAAACACAACAAAATGACTTGAATCATGGAAAATGCCAAGCAATGGCACAAAGGAACCCTAAACACAAACTCTAGATATGCAATATCACAAGACAAATGCATAAACCCTCACATTTCATAGCAAAGCACAAGTAGAATCCAAGAAATCACATATAGGTAAGCAAAATAGGTTTTGTAGAGCATGGGTTACGTCTTGTAGACCAAAAGACTTCACTTTACACCACAACAAGCTCCCCACAAGGCTCACTTTCCAAACCCACTTCAAGATTAAACCAAAAGATCATAAAGATCCTACCTTTAAGAAAAAGACAACTAAGATGGAACCAAAAACACAAGATGGACTTAGATCTTACCCTCCTAGATGCCCAAATAGGTGAAAGGTTGAATCTTGGTAGCAAATCTTGGAATCTTGACAAGGGTCTCAACTTAGCTTGGAGAATAAGCTACACTTCTTTTATAGAGAGAATGTAGAGCTATTTTCTAGGAATTGTAAGGAATGAAATGAAGAAGTCTTCTAGGTTAGGTTACAATACTAACTCTTGGTGAAAAGTCAAGAATACCCTTACTAACCCTTAGAAAGTGTAAGGAACAAGGGAACTCCCCTCAAAGCTCAAGGTACAACACAACTTTAAGGTTGACTAGTCAAATACTAGTCCTTGAGTATTAAAAATCAGGATTTTAGGAATTAATTCTTCAAATAAAATAGGATTAATTACTCAATTAATCCATGGATTGAATGTGGATTTTTGGGGTGTCACATCCTCTCCCCCTTCAAAGAAGCTTAGTCCCCGAAGCTTGGGTACGACGAATTAAAAGCAAACGGTGAACGGAAACAACATTGTGACAAGAAGTTCGAGAACAAACTCTTTTGGTCAATGACTTCAAAAGAACTCACAAGAATTCCAAGGTAAAGAAGTATTCCAGAGTAAGAAAGAAAGCATTATAAATTCAAGGATTGGCAAGAGTTTAACAAACGGATAGATTGAGCATCAAGAACTCTAGCCTCAACACAACCACTTACTTCTAAACAACAACCAAGAACTAGACTACTAACCCAAACACCAACTATCAAGCTATCTAAACAACAAGGCAACAAGCAAAAACAAACAAGCACACACAGCAAACAACAGCCTATCACCAAGCTAACAACGGCTAAGAAGGAAACAACAAGGAAAAAAAGCGAACGGGATTACCGCAACACGAGCTAGAACTCCTCACTCTCCGACTCCTCGGCCTCTTCAGACTCCTCTTCGTCTTTGTCTCTGTGGCTCGAACTGGCTTCAATCTGGTCCAACCTCTGATGCACTGCGACGAACTGCGCCTTCATAAACGCGAAGCCTTCGGCGATCATGCTGTTCTGCTGACGAAGCAAGGTGACAACGCGCTCCTCATGCGCCATAACATCATGCTCCCTCTTCGTGCGAGCTTCTTTCCTCCTCCGGTTTTCCTCATTGTCCGAATCACTTTCTTCAGCTTCGGCGGCCTCCGGTGCTCCCACTTCCTCTTCTTGGTCTGCTTTCTCCTCAGCTTCTTCGTCACCGCCCAAACTTTAGACTGCGAGGCTCAACTTCCCTGCATGGATTCCAAGCTCAACAGCTAACTCCGCCCGTTCATCAGGTGCTTTCCTTGCAACCTCTTCAAGCGTGATGTACTCACCATCATCCAACCGAAACAGATCACAACTCCGGAGATTGGTGGTATCCAACACCATCTTTCCCATGGCCTTCGGGAGGCAATCGTCCACACTGACACCCTTCTTAACCAAGATCCAACTCAGCACCATCCCATATGGTAAGCTCTTCCGATTGAGATCCCGGCAAAACACCATGTGATGCAACATCAAAGCAGGCATGTTGAACTTAACCATGTTCTTGAGGCAAAAGGCAAAGGTGCACTCCAACTTACCCAACAAACTGCTTTTGTTGTTATTAGGCAACAAACAATCCGACACCAACATCACCAAGATCCTTTGCTCCGCAGACAACCACTTCTTCTCCGGCCTAGAGGCTTGAGTGAAACCACTCGTACGGCCCAACAGATAGCTCAAATAGTCCCGGTACCCCATGGTATCCGTATTAATCCAAGAATGACCACTGTACTGAGCCACTCCGGTAGCAGACAAACTCAACAACTGGGCCAACCTCTTTTCAGACAACACAACCTTCACTCCTCTCACCTTAGAGGTGATCTCAAACTTATCACCCTCCTTTGTCACAACCATGTGACGATAAAATTCCTTAACCAAACTCGGGTAAGTCTCGACCCTTATGGCGAGAAACCCATCCAACAAACCTTGATACCTAAGCATATCCAACAAGGAACTAGAAAAAGATTCCGGACCAAAGGCTTTACCTTCAAGAACAAAGTAATGGGTATCCACCCATTCCGCTTTTCTTGCCAAACTTGACCTTCTAGGCATGATTGAAGATGACCCAAAGCTCAGCAAAAAGGACCCAAGGCTTCTCCTCTTTCTCCTCTCTCTTTCGCTGCTCTCCCTCTCTCTCTCTCTCTCGCTCGGCTTCTCTCTCTCGGCGGCACAGCTCCGGCAGCGGCGAACGACAGCAGCGGATGGCGGCGAACGGCGGTGGCTCGACGACGGGTAGGTGGTGGTGGCGGGTTGCAGGTGAAGCTACGGGGGGTGGGGTACGGCTACACACGGGTGGGGAGGGAAGAAAGAGAAAGGGAGTTGGAGATTTTAGGGATTTGGGAGAAATTAGGGAAAAAGATGATTTAATTTGGGGATTTTGGGTAAAGTGGAAATTTATGGTTTAAATGGAATTAAAATTGGTTAGATTTCAAGAAAGATAATTGGCTCAAGTGGTTTAGAGGTTAGGTTGATAAAGATTAGGCTTGGGTTCAAAATTCAAAGGGTACAATTAAACATTAGGTTTGGCTTTTAAGCTACACAAGGAAAGGTTTTTGGTATGAATTTTGCTATTTCCAAATTCAAAGAACACTTGGAAAATTTAGGGAGTTCACAAGGAATTGTTGTGAGAACAACCAAGTATAAAGATTGTAGAATTGGCCCAAATCGCCAAACATTACGAGGATGGATTGCTAACTTCACAACGAAGCTTATATACCAAACTAAGGAAATCACTTAGCAAGAGGAGTCTACACTAAACCCCAAAAGAGTTGCTATCAAAGAAAAGCATACCAAGGATTGCCAAGCAAAAGACAACTACGAAACACAAGGTAACACTCAAGACACAACGAACACGATGATTTTTGGAAAAACAAGGATATGCTAGAAGAAAGGGTTTACCTGCCACTTCATCCTCCATCAAGCCCTCCGACTCAGCCTGTGAACGCGCCATCACAAAGACCCTTCCAGGTGGCCTAGCTCCTACCGCTCCGCGACCCGAACTCCCTCCCGATGCTCCTCCGGCTCTCGGGGGTGACGGCAACGCTCTCTGACCAGCTAACAGGGGGCACTCCGCGATCTTGTGACCACGATCTCCACATCGGAAACACCGAAGCACTTGGCCATGACAATCTTGGCCTGCGTGCACCTTCCCACATCTTCGGCAAGCAACTGACTTAGCTTGATTCCCTTGCTCCATCCGGCTAGGTCCTTGAGATGAAGATGACACTGCCTTGGCTGGAAAACTCGGTCGGGTCTTCTTGAAGGTGGAAGAATCTCCGCTCTCAACCCTCTTCCTAGCTAGCTCATACGATCCTTTCTGAAGCTGCTGAACACGATACAGATCCGCGGCATTCAGACACGCATCCTTGAGGGAACTAGGCCTACTCACCGTCAACGCTTTTCGTGCCTCATAATTCAGACCGGCAACGAAACGCTCAACCTTAGCAAGATCGGTATGCACAAGTATCATCGCAAAGCGCGCCAACTCTAAGAACTTCTTGTGGTATTCGACCACAGATAAGGATCCTTGCTGTAGGTGCAGGAACTCATCAAACAAGGCGGCTCGAACATGCGCTGGGTAGAACCTCTCGCGCATTCTGTCCTTGAGCGCGGTCCAATCAAACCCAGGCTCTTCAAGGAAGGTCGGACCTTCGTGGACCCACCACAGATCAGCTTCTTAGCAGAAGTAGAACGTTGCCAGTTCTACTCTTCTCTCCTCGGGGCAACACACAACGGTGAAGATCTTATCAAACACCCGTAGCCACTCTTCCAAGACTACTGGGTCTTCCTCGCCAGCGAAGGTTGGCGGCCGATGTCCCGACACCAAACGACCTACATCACGATGCCCAGCAGGGGGAGGAGGCGGCACAGCTTGATTGTTGTTCAGCAAAGCTTCACTGAGCGTCTGCATCGTCTACGTCAGCTGATGGAGATTCTGAGCGAGCTGCTCGTTCGTCGGGGTCTCCGGGGTGCGAGCGCGAGGACGAGGAGGCATCGCAAACTTCTACAACAACAATGAGGTTACCAAAAGAGAGCAAACAAGCAAGACAAAAAGTAACACACAGCTCATCGCGCAACCTAGAGTCATAAGCCTAACACTTAGCTTCTTAAGGTTGCATAGAGGTCTCAAAACACAATTAACCACTTAGAAAGTCTAGACTTAACTCTTCCTAGGCTCAAAATCAAGGCTCTGATACCAACTGTAACACCCCCCAAACAAGCTAGGTAAAAAGCCTTAAACATGCAGATTATACGACAAAACTAGCACAGCGGAAGATAAAACGAGAACTAGATAAAAGAAATCCGAACGGGGTGTTACGCCATGTCTACCAAACACGGTAAACGCTACGGCGATCAATCTGCAAGTGTATACATCTATCCCAAAAACATCAGTCTAAAACTACATTGGCACACAGGCCACAAAACAAGGATAAGGGTACTAAGCTACCGGCCACTAGAAATCGCGCTCGTCTAGACATCACCGGAAATATACAAAGATAAACATTGGGACGACGCCCAGTCAGCGATAATGCTGGTAACCCACCAATACATGTGAAATACATACATAGATAGATATAAGCTGTAAAACCATTTTCGAAACGGAATACATATATATAAGTCGAAAGCCAAGATCAATAGTCAACACAAGACTCATCACTCACAAAGATAACACGGGAACACATCCCAAACCACAAAGGTTAACCACAACGCAAAGATAAAGACAAGACCGATGGCAACACATGCGAAAGCAACACATGCCTTTGTGACTACACACGTGACGAGAGAAGAACACACAACACCGGCTACACAAGCCCTCGCGACATCACCCATCACGAGTTGATATGCCTTCCTTATGCCTTGTTCCGACCTTATGGCTACCCCCAACCTTATATCTTCTTCCAACCATTACCTCCAGGACCCCTGTACAGCCAAGTCCAACCTTATTCCCTCGGGACCGTCGTCCCCCACCAACGACCACCAACGAGACCACCAATTCATAGTACACAAGGTACCGTACACGGCAACACATGACCGAATAACACATGTTATCCCCCAAAAACGTGAACCTTACACAAAGGCCACAACTCGATAATCACGTCACGACCACCAGGAGGACCGCTGCAATACCTTGGTGACTAGTGTCCCATACACTAATCGTGCAATCCAGGTAAAGCCATGCACGCACCACAACAGGAATCAATCAACGGATCACAACGAAGATATGAAACCATACTCAATCAAGGAATGGGTCACAACCCAACAACAACAACGATGAATAACACAAGTTATCATCAACCAAACGGAAGGTACAAACTACACACACGCTAGCATTTAGATACCAAACTAGCATGCTTATCAACAGGGAAACTCAAAATAGTTCAGAGGAACTCACAAGACACCTCACGGTTCAACGAAACACAATGTTGAACACTTAGCACGATTCAAGAGACCAAAGTCCTACATGGTTTCCTACCATATAGTTCTACACATACGAAACAACAAGAAGACACTCAAATAGTTCCACAAAAGAACATTGGGAAGTCAAAATACCAAATACCGAGTCAAACGCATCACGGGGAATAAATCCCGGCCAAACACCACCATGTACCCGCGGGTGGACCCACGAGTAGTGCCCCACCCGTGGTGCCGCCCACGGGAACATCTTCCCATAGGGCCATATACCCGCGGGTAGGGCGGCGGGTGGTGCCCCGCCCGCCGTTCCGCCCACGGGTACACTCTTGTACCACAACAAATCCCTTCGGGGATTTTCTTCTCCAAACACAAATTCAAGTCCAAAACATGCCAAATCTCACCAAACACAACAAAATGACTTGAAACATGGAAAATGCCAAGCAATGGCACAAAGAAACCCTAAACACAAGCTCTAGATGTGCAATATCACAAGACAAATGCATAAACCCTCACATTTCATAGCAAAGCACAAGTAGAATCCAAGAAATCACATATAGGTAAGCAAAATAGGTTTTGTAGAGCATGGGTTACGTCTTGTAGACCAAAAGACTTCACTTTACACCACAACAAGCTCCCCACAAGGCTCACTTTCCAAACCCACTTCAAGATTAAACCAAAAGATCATAAAGATCCTACCTTTAAGAAAAAGACAACTAAGATGGAACCAAAAACAAAAGATGGACTTAGATCTTACCCTCCTAGATGCCCAAATAGGTGAAAGGTTGAATCTTGGTAGCAAATCTTGGAATCTTGACAAGGGTCTCAACTTAGCTTGGAGGATAAGCTACACTTCTTTTCTAGAGAGAATGTAGAGCTATTTTCTAGGAATTGTAAGGAATGAAATGAAGAAGTCTTCTAGGTTAGGTTACAATACTAACTCTTGGTGAAAAGTCAAGAATACTCTTACTAACCCTTAGAAAGTGTAAGGAACAAGGGAACTCCCCTCAAAGCTCAAGGTACAACACAACTTTAATGTTGACTAGTCAAATACTAGTCCTTGAGTATTAAAAATCAGGATTTTAGGAATTAATTCTTCAAATAAAATAGGATTAATTACTCAATTAATACATGGATTGAATGTGGATTTTTGGGGTGTCACATCCTCTCCCCCTTCAAAGAAGCTTAGTCCCCGAAGCTTGGGTACGACGAATTAAAAGCAAACGGTGAACGGAAACAACATTGTGACAAGAAGTTCGAGAACAAACTCTTTTGGTCAATGACTTCAAAAGAACTCACAAGAATTCCAAGGTAAAGAAGTATTCCAGAGTAAGAAAGAAAGCATTATAAATTCAAGGATTGGCAAGAGTTTAACAAACGGATAGAATGTGGATTTTTGGGGTGCCACAGTTGATGTGTGTTTAGGGAGGGTTTGGACTTGAAATTGGGCAAAATTGGTGAATTCCCGAAGAGAGAAAATTGCCATGAAGGGTTGTTCCAGCGGGTAGTCGATGGGGGGACGAAACCCCACCCGACCACCCGCTGGAACGGCGGTACTGTTCCAGCGGGCGGCTGGACGACCACCCGTTGGTACGGTGGTCGGTTGGTCTCCGTTGGTCGATCCCCGTGCCCCGAAGTGTCATTTTTTTATGTTTGTGTGTCTAGAATAATGTCCTAAATACTGTAAATAGGATTCGTGAGTTGTGTTTATGCATGAGGTCTAAACTTGTGTTGTGTTGGTTCAAAGTAGGGTCTATAGTCCCCCCCCCCCCTTATGAGTCTTGCGAGTTATGTTGATGTCACCTAAAGTAAAGTCTATGATGTTCCCCTTAGGTCGTATGTTTATATTGATGTCACATGTCGTTATGAGTCTATTCGTATGTGGTTCACTTCCCTGCGTATCCCGTTGTTGATGTAACACCCCGTGTTAAAGCCTCTAAAACCAATTAATTATTTAATCATTTACCCAAAAGAAAGAATTAAATTTCATGAATTAATTAGGAAAGATCCACCATAGTCCATGGGCCCTTATCCCTAAAGCCAATCCCTTAGTCCTATAAGAAATAGAATTAGCAAAGTCATACCACTTAGACCCAAATTGGGACTCTTAGATATATAAATAGGGACATAGGCGGCACCTAGAACTCACAGCACAATAAACTCTCACCACACAAGAATTCCCAAGAATTCACATAGGAAAAATCATGAAAGAAGAAATCTTAAAGAAAGACCCTTCATAGCCAAGGAAATTAATTAAGGCTAAGAGGTAACCCATGTCTCAACAAAACCTATTTTCCTTGCTATAATCTTCTTCTTTGACTCCTTCTATATGCTTGTGTCTTGATGAAATCTTCTATGATAATTATGATATGATCTTGATGATAGATGAGATGATTTTATGTGTGATCTTGATGATCTTGATGATGACAAGAGGATCTTGATGATTGTGTGATGTTCTTGATAAATCTTGATATTAAAGATGAACTATGATCTTGATGATTTGAATGGGATTAGAGCCCTAGGTTAAATTGGGGAATTTTATATTGTAATATTCTTGGTATATATTTGGGTGGGATTTCGCATGTTCGGGTGTTGTTTATGTTTAGTAGTCATGTTAGGATGTGTTCAATATGATTCTTGCTTTTGATCCATTAATTGCCTATGTGGTGTCGTTATTTGTGTTTAAAAGTGTCTAAGCATGGTTTCGGGTTCCACAAAGGATCCCGAGACGTTTATCGTGTTAAAGAGTCAGTGGGGGGTATGTGGGGGTAAGGGGAATCGCCACCTACCCGCTGCCCAAAGAGAGACCGCCAGGCAGCAGGCAGCCGGAGGGCAGTCGTCTGCCCGCCGGGCACCCGCTGCCCGGAAGTTGTCGCCGGCGGGTGGCTCTCCACCCACCGGCTACCCGCTGGTTTGTCACCCACCCCGGGTCTTTGGCTTCCCCGTTTGATGTTCCCCATTCCCCGTGGCATCCCAACGGACCCCGTTTGTCGTACTTGAGTCTAGTTTGATGTTTCGGGTACCATTCGTAGGATAAAAGAGTCTTAGGAATTGCATCCTAGTTGAATCAGTAACCCGTTGACCTAGGTGGAAGTCGTATGAACCCCTTAGGACTATTCTTAGTATGTGAATGATCACACGTAAGTTTATTTATGTGTTTCCCCCTACCCAATGTGTCATTATGTGCTATAATGTGTTATGTGATGCATGATTCCCCAATTTGGTTGCGATTAAATTGGCTATACGGGCAGTTGGATGGGTTGAGAACCATACCAACTGTTAACCAGGCCGGTTGCGATCAGTCAGGTATATAAATATTATATAGGGCTGCGGTCCATTGTTTGGCTACTTATGAGCTGCGGTTCATTCTCCTGGTTGCGGTCCACGTGGGCCTCGTGTGCTATGACCCACCGACCTGGACGCGCTAGGCGGTGTGTACGGCCAATAAGCCCGAAGAAGGCTATAGTCCACCGAATGAGCAATCAGGCGGTGTGTAGGGCTACGGCTGGCTGCGATCCACCGAGTGATGGGCCAGCAGTGTGTAGGATCGTAGTCTCCGAGGATCATCACCCACCAACTGAGTCCCACAGCGGTGTGTAGGGCTGAATCCGCTACGATCCACCGACTGTGCCCGTCAACTGTGTGTAGGATCGTAGTCCCCCCTTGTAAAGAGGATCACAGTCCACCGACTGAGCGTGTCAGCGGTGTGTAGGACTGTGGTCCGCCGCTGATTTCGTCAGCAGTCTATAGGGTTTGTTGCGATCAACTCCCTTCATGCTGCGGTATGAGGTAGGGTTCTGTGGGGCCGTGTTAGTGCTATATGCACTAACCCTCATGTTTGGGGCATGCGATTGGTCCCGTGGCGCCACCAAAGTGTGATTGTGTGATACGAATGATGATTGGATGATGATATGATTGATTTGAAAGAGATCTGTGACCTTAAATGCATATTCTTTATGATGGTTGTCTCTACTTAACTGTTATCATTGATTACTTTGCTTGCCCCTAATTGCTGAGTCTATTCCTGGTTTTAAAGCTAGAGTCTCTTAAGTATATATCTTCCTACTTCAAAATGGTTTTCATATATATATATATATATATATATATATATATATATATATATATATATATATATATATATATATATATATATATATATATATATATATATATATAGAGACCCAAAGTATAGATTAGTTGGTTTCCTTTCGGCCTGCGTGCCATGATTATGTATTGACGTTTGTATTGAGGATTTTAGTTAGTTAGCCTGTGCATCTGAGTTCTCCAGCTCAGATATGGCATAGCACCCCGCACTCTTATGTTTGATTTTGGGATTTAATGAGAATTCACCTTTATTATATAAGTTTTAAAAGTTTAAAAATTTCGGGGTGTTACAGTTGGTATCAGAGCCTAAGTTGACCCTAGGATAAGACTCTTAATACCAGATTTTAGGACATTAGGCTTAAACTCTAGGAGTTCAGGAACATAGGATTTAGGGATCATAGGATGCGCAGTAAGATTGTGAAACCCCTAAACTTTCCCTCACCCTAATTCACACTTAATTTAAAAGAACCCCCTTACACTCATACACATCAAGGTAAGGATGCAAAATAATATCGGCCTATGAACCCTCAGGAAGGCACCGACAAGGAAATAGGCAAAAGCACCGGGACTCCCCACACAAGGATCCTTGATTCAGAATCTACAATGTCTGACCCAAGTTGCCCAGACACTAAGCAACACAGTCCTCCAACCTTCACCACCAAACAGAAACTTGGAAATCCACCACCAAATCTCAGAACACCGACTGCCTACCTTCTTGGGGGATGAAAACCCCACAATTTTCGAAGAATAGATCGGAACCTTTGACAAGATATTCAGAGCAACGGGATGCCCAGAAAACCACCAAGTAGAAATGGCCTCCTTCTACTTCAGACACGAAGCCGACATCTGGTGGGTCCACGAGAAACCCAGTTGCGAACGAAGCCCGGGATTCAACTGGGAGGTCCTAAAAACACGATTACGATAACGATTCTACCCCAGTCACGTAAAAATAACCATATACGAAGAGTTCCTCCATCCAAAACAAGGAGCAACCCCAATTACAGAATACTAGCGGCAGTTCCTCAAGCTAGCTCGCCTCACACCCGAACTGGTACCTACAGAATCAATCAAAATCCAGATATTTATAACGGGCCTCAACCTCGAGAACCAGAAGGCCCTAACCATACGAAAACCAAGAACTCTAAAAGAAGCCTATGCCAAGGCATTCCAACTACAACAAACACCAAGCAAGCCACAGGAAACGCACCTGGGACACAAAAGAAAAATCGAAGGAAACCACACAAACCCCCTCCAGGAGCCAAAAGCCGCCAGAACTACCTCACCCCACGAAGCCATAACACCAACCCCCATAAGGCAGGCGGGAGCCACCCAAGGAAGGATCCTTACTATAAGCAAAGCCAAAATCGGAGATAGTAACACAGTCTCCGGAACCTTCCTCATACGCGCCACTCCCACCACCGTACTATTTGACTCAGGAGCTACCAACTCATTTATAGCAGCCGAATTCGCCATGCAACTCGGTCTAAACACCAACACAAGAGTACAACTACAAGTCAAGGTGGCATCCGGCGAAATCACAAAATTTGACCGCATGTACAAGGATATAATGATCACCATCAAAGGAGTGGAATTCCCTAGCAAACTAATACAATTCAGACTAGATGTGTTGGTCCCAAAAGAGGTAAGGTGAAAGTCTAGAGGGGGGGGGGGGGGGAATAGACTTTCAAACTTTTTCGCACAGCACAACAATTGCTAAGCCAGAGATAAACCAAAACTCTTAACTAGATTGTTAGAGTATGGTGCACAGCGGAAATAAATAAACATAAAGTGTGTGTGAGATTGTATGAGCAGTATATCTCGTGTAGAGCAAATATGTAAAGAGCAGTAAGTAAAGAAAGCAGTAAAGAACACAAGACAATTATAGTGGTTCGCGAGGTGGTGTAATTCTCCTACTCCACTTGCTCTTATCTCCAAGAGCAATTCACTATATCTACCACTCCTTGGTTCCAAGATACAATGAATTTCCGTGATCTAGTGTTTTGATCACAAAGCCTGCACTAATCACGCCCAGTGACACCACACTGCTACTTCGGGTTTCACGTCACCGCGCTACTATCCCAGGATTTCACGACTCCGCGTTACTTTCCCCTCGTCTTCCACACTCCGGTAGAAACGTATCCCGTGATCTAGTGCTTTGATCACAAAGCCCGCACTAATCACGCCCAGTGCCTCCGACACTGCTGCTTCGGATCTCACAGCTCCGTGTGACAATCCAGGATTTCGCAGCTCCGTGCTACTTTCCTCCCTTCTCTTGTTTTGCTCCAAAACAAGTGTTGTCTTGCTTCCAACTTCTGAGACTCTGTAGATGATCTTCAATGATGCGCAGGTCTTTTTGATGAAGATAAACACTCTGGAATGATTTCTCTTGATAGCTCTGAGTGTTTTCTCTCTTTGAATATATCAAGTAAAGCACTTGATATTTTTGTTTTGCTTTGCTCTACTTTTTGAACTCTAAATATTTTCTTTGAAGCTCTCTGAGTTCTTTTTCTTTTCTCACTTCTCACTTGAAGATTTTTGGTATACTCTGTACCAAATGAGATTTTTGCTCTATGCTCTTTTAAGCTTAATTGCACTATTCGATCTCCTTGATGGGTTCGTATTTTCTGCTCTCTTGTTCGTGAGTTCTCAACTGCTCTTCACGCTTCTTCAAGTCTTCATATCTTCATCATTTTATAGCTGGTAATGAGAATCTGTCCGTTAGAAAGAGACGCTCTCATTTTTGAAATCTTGTATCTTTTTGTCAGAGATCTTATCTTATCTTCTGCAAAGGTGTCAGAAAGGATAAGCTAGCCGTTTGATGGATCTTCATCTCTATGTAAATGAGCTCCCAAACTTCATCTGATATTCCTCTGGTTTAACGTTGAGTGGGAATATCTGGGTCTCTGTTTTGGTGTAGAATGGCTTCTCTGATCAGCACTGAAGTGGTCTTTGTATCTTTGGGATTTAAAAATATTCATTAATTTAATCTCATACTAGTTAGACTAGTATTTTTCCTTGTGAGAATATTTTCACTGTAAGTTCTTCTTCTTCATTCTCACGTCTGGGTGTTCTCAGACTTCAAATTGGTTTTGAACTTCCACCCAATTTGAATTTCTCCTTTGCAATTGACACCTTTGCAATTGGCTTGTAATTGGCTTTGACTTGCAATTGGCTCCCAAACTTCTCCATCGAAATTGGCTTCCAGACTTCTCCTGGTATTGAATTTCATCTCAATTCAATTTGATCTCCATGTCTTCTTTGAATTGGTCCCCAATTTGAATTTGCATCCCATACTACAACTTCAATTGGCTCCCACAACTTCAATTGGCTCCCACAACTTCAATTGGCTCCCAATTTCAATTCCATGTCTTCTTTCAACTTCAATTGGCTCCCAATTTCAATTCCATGTCTTCTTTGAATTGGTCGCCAATTTGAATTTGCATCCCACACTACAACTTCAATTGGCTCCCAATTTCAATTCTACATTGGCTCCCATCTTGAATCGTGAATCGATTCCCATGTGAAACTTGCTCCCAATTTCAATTGATTTCAATTTCTCTGAAACTGGCTCCCAATTTCAATTGCTTCGAACTAGCTCCCAATTTCAATTCATTTCAGGCTCCCAATTTCAATTGCTTGGGAGTTCAATTGCTTCGAACTAGCTCCCAATTTCAATTGCTTGGGAGTTCAATTGCTTCGAACTAGCTCCCAATTTCAATTGCTTCGGACTAGCTCCCAATTTCAATTTTCAATTGCTTCGGACTAGCTCCCAATTTCAATTTCTCTGAAACTGGCTCCCAATTTCAATTTCTCTGAAACTGGCTCCCAATTTCAATTTCTTCGAACTGGCTCCCAATTTCAATTTCTTCGAACTGGCTCCCAATTCCCAAGTGAAATTGCTTCTCAATTTCCACTTGTAATTGAGTCTTTCAATTTCTTCGAACTGGCTCCCAATTCCCAAGTGAAATTGCTTCTCAATTTCCACTTGTAATTGACGCCCAAAGCCAAACTAGGTAAAATTATTGATGGTGAGATTTGAACTTGAGCCATTTCGCATAACATATCAAGCATCATCCACTTCGTCCATACAGCTTATTGGTTAAATCTCTAATCATATTTGATGTACTCCTTTCTTTCCATAGATGCTCGATCTCCAAGTCAATTTCATGCATTCTTCCAATCTTAATTTTCTTCACGAAAATTCTTCTGGGATATTTCTTTAAGTAGTAGCGACGTGAATATTGTATCATTCATCTTCTTCTTCAACTTGTCATTTTCTCCAGACAAATTCTTGATTTTAGGCTTTATATCTTCTTCTTCTATTTTCATCCATCTTCCTCTGTTTTTCTCTTTTCCAATTTAAATAATTTCCCAATCATGGTCTAAGACTAAACTAGGCCTAAGAAATAAAATTGGGGGATCTACAAATACATATTTGGCATATCAAAACCATTACACTTTATTCCTAACAATTTCCCCCCTTTTGATAATGTCAAAACCTATACTCAGTCATTGGCTTTAAGTCTTTGAAAAATAATCTTTTTGCTCAATTTTATTTGACAAAGCCAAGATGAGTTTAACAATGGTTTTCTAGACACAATCAAAAGAAACTTGTGAATTAAATTTTTAGACAAGCTCCTAAACGCATCTTGAATTATTTTTATTTTGATCATCATCAATTTTTAATTTTGTCGTGCGTTTGACATATTTCTTGTCTTTTAATTCACGAAAGTGTAATTACATTAAACAAACAAAATTAAAGACTCAAAATAGACCATGGGAAATTATTATTGATATATTTCGAAAATATTGAGAAAAACGCAACAGAGGTTCAAAAATAGAAAATATCAGCTTAAGAGAATTTTCAGATTACCTTCTGGGTTTCTTCACACCAGAGTCTTTCTTCAAAATTTCCTTGACATGTTCTCTGAGCTTGAAGAAATCATCTTTTAAATTTGCATTCTGAAATTTCTTTGTAAGCTGTCCGGCCATGTAATGTCCAAAAGCTTCTTTGATATTGTTGCCCAGAAGAACTCCGGCTTCCCACCATAAGACACATTCATCGAAGCTTCTTTCTTCTCCAAGATTCATGCCCATATTTCCAGTGAAATTTCTTAGTTCATACCACATCTCGGTTCTTTTCCTTTTGCCTTCTTCTTCTTTATTCTTCTCCGAGATCCATTGGGCTTGATCGGCTGCAGGCCATTTCTTGATCATGCTTGGTAGATTTTCCTTAGTCCATATTGTTGTCTGAGTGGCGGTACCCTTAGAGTATTCAAACCAGCCACGCTGTTCAGCAACCTTCGTTGTACTCGTACCAAGACTAGGATTCGCGAACTGAGCAAAACCAATCTGAGATGGTCCTTGTGAGGATTGTCCGCGGCTTGGGCCTCTACCTTGAGTGGATATTACTGGCTGTTGTTGGCTTCCAAGAATAAATTCTTGTTGCTGCAAAGCCAAGTGACTGAGAATTTCTTCCCCCCTTTTGGCGTTATCAACCAAAAAAGCAAGGGTTTTACAATCTCGGTCTTGGTTTGCTTTCACAGCTTCAACACTGTTGTGCGTTTCAATGGAAACGGTTTGTACGTTATCCAGCTTGTTTGTTGTAACTGCGAGTTCAACTTCAAGTTTGTTGATTCGGCTTTCTTGATCTTGAATTGCCTTGACTTGTCGCAAGTGATGTTCGTTGTGAATCTTTTCAGCTGCTTCTCGTTCCTTCTTCATGAGTTTATTACTTCAAGTAATCCTTTCGTCACTTCTCCTTTCAAGACTCTTTCTGCTTTGTCAATCTGGGTCTTCAGAATATTTTGATGCTCCATTAATTCCTTCAGATTGACTCGTGTTGTTGTTGATCCATCTTTTGATTTTGTTCAACCAACTTTTCTCCAATTGTTTGACAAACAACATCACAGGATTTGACCACTTTTGCAAATAGAGATGAAAATATGCCATTATTTTGATCATCCATCTACACAAAGTTTTGAGGGGATCCAAATGGACTTCTATTCGGATCTGTGAGAACAACTGTATCAATAAGTTGCATCCCTTCTTCTTCAGGTGATTCAGCTTCTTGATTAAGATCACCAATTTCTTCTTCTAAGACTTCTGTTCTCGTGTAATTGTCTGCAAATAATTCTTCATTTTCTAGAACAGGGTCCATGGTAGGCATGGTAGACTCGGTATGGTGTACTGGCAATACACTAGATAATTTCTCTGTGATTTGTTGTCTACTCTCAGTAGCAACTTCTACTGCAACTTCAACTGGTATATCTCTTCTTCTTTCTTCTGACATTTGTTCTCTTACTTCTTCTCGTACTAACACTTCTGCTTCATTAGATCCCACAAGTTGTTCATTGCACTCCAAATTCACATTAATTGGTGTGGGGGTCAAATCAGATATCAATAAAGAAGCATCATGGACTTTCACAGGTATGTCTATATGATTTTCAGTGCTCATGATTGGTACATCAATGAGTGCCGTCCCTTCAGTTCTTTCATCAAAAATTTCATTATCCACAAGAGATGTATTACCTGGATAATGATGTGTGTCATAAACTGACCTTTGTAGAGCTAACTAAAGTGATATTTCATTCTGTCTTTCTTGTTCGGCTATACGGTCTTGAGCCGTACTTCCTCCTTTTATTGGTGCTTTTCCTTTTTCTCTGACTGCTTTTTCGTGTAGCTTCATGTGATAGACTTGATTTAAATCCATGTTGAGTGCATCTAGCATCACATTCGTTCTGCACCATTCCAAGGAAAAATCTTCACTCCGTATCAAATCTGGGGTGATTTTTGACATGAAAGAATGATATCTTTCAAGTTTCCATTCTCTCCAAGTTTGTACCATTATTAATTCTTTCAACAGCTCCAGATCATCTTGAATGAGAGCTGAGTCAAAAACTATCGGTCTTGCACTTCCTTCGGCTGCAGATTGACTCGAGAGTCTTCTTTGTAGATCATTCGAAATTTGCACATCAACTCCTGCAAATTCCATTCTTGTTGTATCGTCAACTCCTTCAGCCAACAAGTTCGGTTCGGCATATTTGAGTGGAACAACTGCCATAGCCGTACTAATTGCTTCTTGATCTCTTCCTGATCGATTGCTAGATCCCATTTGATTACTTGAGGTTGAGATTGCTTTGCTGTTTCTCGGTCTGGAACTCTGAAGTGTTTTTGAACTTGTAGAACTCCCACCTTCTTGTCCTCTTCTTTGGCTTGACCTTTTTCCAAAATTAGGGCTGAATTTTCTAAAGAGTGCTCTGTAGATTCCAATATTTCTGTGTTTTCTCATTGGAATTGTCTTCTTCCTTAGCAGTTCTCCAATGATGAGACCATATCCAACATTTTGATAGAAACGGTCCACCACATCAGGTTTCTTCATTGGTTTGGCAGCATGAACAAAAATAACCATCTTCCTGTAGATAAATTTTGCCCATTTGAATTTTATTCCTTTCATAATTCCGTCCATCAGGCACACTGTTGATGCAGTAAAATCTTCAGTACTTCCCAGTTTGTGTTCAAGAATCTTGTAAATCATGTCCACCAACATCTCATATTCAAACTTCAATACATTCTTATGAGCGGATACATCAGAGAAAATTGGAGCCGTAGGACCACGAATCTCGTTCCAAAAATTTTGAACGACATAGCTGTGAGATTCTGGCATTATCTGAGATTCAGGAATGCTGAAGCACTTGTGTATGTCATCTTCAGTGATCGAGACTTCTGATCCTCCAACTCTAGATTTAATTGAATATTTTTCCACGACTGCATGTAGATAGAATTCGGCTACATCTTCTTCAAAGGTTCCAAAGTAGTTGTAGGTGAAGAAATCAAACAGTCCGCAGTCTTTTAAAGCTTTAAGAATTTTCTCGGTCGTGTCCTTGTTGGTAGAACCTAGTTTGAAAAACTCAGGGTTGAGTACCATCCCATTTGTCACTTGTTGCGAGAGGGCAAGAATATGATCGATTTGCTTTCTCCCAGATTGAGCCATGATGATCAGATCGATTGCTAGAGGAGAGATAATTTTTGAGAGAGAGATTTCTGATATTCTGAAGGTCTTGAAAGAGTTTTTGAGAAATAAGTGAGGGGTTTATATGAGGAGGATGACTCGAAGGGGTTTTTCGGATTTAAGAGAGAGAGAGAAGAGATTTCTCAATTGTACCCTTTGGTTGAGGTGTGTCGATTGGGTGAGTTTAGGGTAGATGAGTCATCTGATAGAGGGTGTTACGAGGAAAGAGAAAATGTCATCATTAGCAGACAAGAGCATTTAATGCTCACACCTCTTTAGAAATACACAATGCACGTAAGGTGTAGAGGGTGGAGATTTGAAGAGACACTTAGAGAGGATTTGGGTTCTTATCTCCTTGAGATTTGTTTATGGGGATCGATTAAGGGGGTGATTTTTCTGACAGGTGAGATGGGGGTGTCGACTGAGAGAGAGGGTAAATCTGTTTGGAAAGATTTGATTTAGGAGAGGATTATGGGGGGAGGTTTAGGTTGGGTGGAGGTTTAGAAAGGGTAGGAGTTTATGGGTGGAGGTTTGATGCCCAATTAAACTCTAATTTTCCTCCTTTGTCTCCTGATTTCCTTCTCAAAATTGTGTGCCACATATATAATCATACTCAACATCTCGTTAGTAGCAAAAATTACTCAACAAATAATTAATCACATACCAATTATATTAAACATCACACGGCAATTCCCAATTAAAACACACAAATTTTAGAAATTAACAAAATTAACACATATATTCTAAATTTATAATTAGAAACAACTTTATATAAATTAACATGCTAAATCAGATTCTAAAAATTTTAGAAACTAACAAAAAGCATTTTAACAAATTATATATGCATATGCACGTAATACAAACAAAAAAATTAAACACATTAAATCACATTATGCACATATAATTAAATAAACACGGTAAATCACAATTTTTGGACAAATTGTTCATGCAAACAAATTAATTAATTTTAAAAACATGAACACATACTCATACACTGATTAACACGTTAAAACCTGCAATTTTAAACTAATTATCAAATAAAACACGAATTGCACATTTTATCACATTAATTTGCATGGCATATGATCTCACGTTAAATAACACATGCAAATACACAAATAACTTCCTAACATATATTGCAATTTTATCACATAAAAATTTCGAATAAACATATGCATATAAACACATAAAACAATTTATTCACATAAAACAATTTATTTTGAGCACAAGTATCAATTTAAATAGAGAGATTAAGTCCAGTGATACTTAGCTCATTTCGATCATTCCCAATACGTGCCTTAAGGTAGAAAATCTCATTTCGCATAAAGGCTTTGTGCGAATATCAGCAACTTGAATTCCGTAGGGATATATTCGATATTCAGATTTTTCTTTTCAACGTGATCCCTTATAAAATGATGTCGAATGTCGATATGTTTGGTTCTTGAGTGAAGCACCGGATTGTGAGTGATAGCGATTGCACTAGTATTATCACAATAAATACTAACGTCATCACAATTAACTCCGTAATCCTTCAATTGTTGCTTCATCCACAAAATTTGCGCACAACAACTTCCTGCAGCAATGTATTCGGCCTCGGCGGTACTAGTTGCGATGGAATTTTGCTTTTTGATGAACCAAGAAACAAGCCTTCCCCCCAAGAACTGGCATGTCCCGGAAGTGCTTTTTCTGTCTATTTTGCAACCTGCAAAATCCGCATCTGAAAAACCTGTTAGAGTAAAATCTGTAATCCAACATTGATTGTGCCTTTCAGATATCGTATGATCTTCTTTGTTGCGGTGAGGTCGCTTTCTTTTGGATTTGCTTGGAATCTTGCACACACTCGCACAACATAAGAAATGTCCGGCCTGCCTGCAGTAAGATATAGAAGAGAACCAATCATTCCTCTATATTTTGTTTGATCGACATCTTTTCCATCTTCATCTTTGTCTAGCCTTATTGATGTGCTCATTGGAATTTTGATCGATGATTTTCCATCAAGGCCAAACTTCTTTATCAAGTCGCGGGTGTACTTTGCTTGATTGATGAATACTCCTTCTTTCAGTTGTTTGACTTGTAAGCCAAAGAAGTAATTCAATTCACCCGTCACGCTCATTTCGAATCTGTTCTGCATAAGCTTCGAAAATTTCTCACACAAAGAATTGTTAGTGCTTCCAAAAATAATATCATCAACATATATTTGCACTAATAAAATATGATCACCATCTTGAATTCTAAATAGAGTTTTGTCAACAAGGCCTTTGGTGAATCCACAGCTTATCAAGAACATTGACAAAGTATCATACCAAGCTCGACGTGTTTGTTTCAACCCATACAATGCCTTTTTAAGTTTGTAGACTTTATCACCTTCGCCTTTTACCTCAAAACCTAGGGGTTGTTCGACATAAACTTCTTCTTCGAGTAGACCATTCAAGAATGTGCTTTTCACGTCCATTTGATAAACGGTGAAATCTTTGTGTGCGGCGTAGGCTAGGAAAATTCTGATTGCTTCAAGTCTGGCCACTGGTGCAAAAGTTTCATCAAAATCAATTCCTTTTTCTTGAGAGTATCCTTTTGCAACGAGCCTTGCTTTATTCCTAACAATCATGCCTTCTTCGTTTGCTTTGTTCCGGAAGACCTATTTGGTTCCTACAACATTGTGGTTCGCCGGTCTTGGAACAAGTTCCCAAATATCATTTCTTTTGAATTGATCGAGCTCCTCTTGCATAGAATTTATCCAATCCGGATCATTTAGAGCTTCGTCAACTTCTTTTGGTTCAATTTGTGATAGATAACACGTGAACAATGCTTCCATGGTAGATGATCTTTTTTTCACGCCTTCATGAATATTCCCAATAATTAATTCTGGAGGGTGATTTTTGAGCCATATTAAATCTGGTTGAAATGGGTGCATGGTACTGGGTGGATCCATTTGTTGTGAACTGGCAGTGTTGGTTCGAATTTCATTATTTAATTCTTCTTGAAATTGATTACCAACTTCACATGCAACTTGATCACAAACTGGAACCCGTGCTGCATCCTCATTATCACGTGCGACATCACTCCCAAAATTATTATTTAAAGGATTTCCAACTTCTTCTAGATGAGGGATGGGATTTTCTAGAGAATTAATTACCAACTCATCCATTCCCTGCAAAACATCATCTTCACACGTATCATTAGTATCACAAAAATCAATATGACACTTGTTACCATTTTGTGCAATTTCTTCGTCCAGTGTATCATTTTTGATCTGTGATTTTTCATCAAATACCACGTGTATGGATTCTTCAACCACCATTGATCTTTTATTCAAAACTCTGAACGCCTTGCTGGTAGCTGAATATCCTAGAAAAATTCCTTCATCTGCACGCTCATCAAAAGCTTTTAGATGCAATTTATCATTAATATGAATAAAGCATTTGCATCCAAAAATATGAAAATAACCAATATTTGGTTTTCTCCCTTTATAAAGCTCGTATGGCGTCTTCTTGTACTGCTTATGGATCATGCTTCGATTTTGTGTGTAGCAAGCAGTGTTGATAGCTTCCGCCCAATAGCGTTTCGGGAGACTGGCAGCACTAATCATCACTCGTGCGGCTTCTTTGAGCATCCGGTTTCTTCTTTCGGCAACACCGTTTTGCTGCGGTGTTCTTGCAGCAAATAATTGATGAGAAATTCCATGTGAATTGCAAAAAGCTTGTATAACTCCATTCACGAACTCGGTTCCGCGATCCGTTCGTATTTTTGATATTTGCAATTCTTTCTCATTTTGTAGTTGCTTCAACAGCTTCGATAGAACTTGCTCAACTTCATTTTTCTTCTTGAGGAACACGGTCCAAGTTTACCTAGAAAAATCATCAACAACAACGAGAGTATATTTCTTACCACTTACACTTATTGGATCAACCGGTCCAAATAAGTCCATATGTAGCAAGCTTAGCGGTCTTGACGTTGACTCGTGTGTCTTTGATTTGAATGATGATTTGATTTGCTTTCCGTGTTGACATGCATCACACACTTGGTCCTTCTTGAAGATAATATCTGGCAAGCCTTCAACTAAATTCTTCTTTGCAAGCTGATTGATAGTCTTGAAGTTTAAGTGGTTGAGCTTTCTGTGCCATTCCCAGTTAGCTTCATTCGAATTTCTGGCCATTAAGCACACTGAATCTTTGCTTGTACTCCAATCAACAATATACATATTCTTTTGTCTTCTTCTAGAGAGAACAATCTCATTTGTGAGCTCATTTTTTATTAGGCAATTATCTTTAGAAAATTCTACAAGATAGCCTTTTATCACAAAATTGACTAGTGCTCAACAAATTAAATTTTAAGCCTTCAACGAAAGAAACATCTTCAATCTTCAATCTATTTTTCTTGATCGTGCCAACTCCTTTTGTAGTTCCATAATTTTGATTTCCTCCGAATATAACTTTTGGTCCATCAATTTCTTTGAAATTCACTTGATATGATTTATTTCTAGTCATGTGGCGTGAGCAACCACTATCGATATACCAAACATCCTGCAAAAAAGATTAATTAACTTTAGGTACCCATACTTGCTTGGGTCCTTTACTGTTAGTGATTTTTGGTAACCAAACCCACCTTGATCTTATTGAATTAAGATGAGGCGATTTGTAACCATTAGAGACACGATAATTATAACTCACTTTTGAAAACATTTTTGGCGCCGGGTTTTGAAAATTATTTTTAAATTTTGGCACCTGGGAAGAAGATGATTGCTTTGGTCTATAAAAAGCATTACATCTATTACACAACCAATCCTTTTGAGTGGGATAAAATTTCCCAACTTTATTTCTAAAAAAGCTTCCCTCTTTTCTTTGAAATCTTTTTGCACTTGACTCTTTGGCATATCTTTGCTTGATGAATTTTTGTTGCTTTGCCGTGTAATCGAATTGTTTCGGCCTTTCAACATTCAACTTTGCTTTTGTTTGATAGCCAAGTCCTTGTCTCATTGTGCTATTCTGACTTTTAACAAATTTTACCACTTGAACTTTATTATTTAAAGTAGTAGTAGAATTAGTCAGATTTTGAGGGGTTTGAGAACATGTGGAGTCATAACCGATTCCGGTTCTATCTCCTGATGGCTTTTGCATGCTCACCATTTTATCTATAATTTTAGACGAATTAGTGAACGTAGCAATTGTTGCCCGAAGGTTATGTTCTCTAACCTCTCTTGCTTTACACTCTTCTTGAAGATGAATATTTTCATTCTTCAACTTACTCACTTCAAGAAAAGCATCTTGCAATTTTTTATTCATTTCTTCTTTTTCAAGAATTAGAATATTATTGCGCTCCTTGAGTTGAGGATGAGTGAGCATAATCTCTTGACATTCTCGCATTAGATTGTCAATAGATTCACGAGAAAAAGAATAATTAACAGAATTGAAAGAATTAGATGTTACATCTTCTTCCTCTGCTTCAAGAGCCATAAGACAATCTTCACTTGTACTCAACTCAATTGACTTGCACACTAGCGACGTATCATCATCCGAACATGAACCTTCATCGCTTGATGATGAATCCTCCGAATCATCATTTTCGTTTGGTTCGTTGCTAACGACAGCTTTTCTTTTGTCGCGCTTGAACCTTTTGCTTTCGGATTTGTTCGGCGTAGATTCAACATTTTTTCCTTGATACTTGCTAACGATCGGATATGGACAATTTATTTTAAAATGTCCGGGTTTGCGGCAATTGTAGCATAAATCCTTATTTTCTTCGACTTTGTCTTCTTGTGTTATGCGAGAGATGAATTTTCCACGAGCAGAATTTTTGTTGTCTCCTTTTCGCATAAACCTTCTAAACTTTTTGACAAAAAGAACAGATTGTTCGTCAGTCATAAAATCAACATTATTTTCTACTGACCTGGAGGTTGACGGTTGTTCGGCCATTAGAGCAGAATTTCGAGCTTCATGAACATCATCATCTTTGGCCTTCATTTCGAACTCATATGTTTTTAGATCACTAAATAATTTGTCTGTTGATAACATTCTTAGATCTCGGTGATCGCGCATAGCCGTAACCTTCATATCCCATGCAGATGGTAAGCCTCGTAGGATTTTGAGATTAATTTCTTTTTGGCTAATATTTTTGCCAAGATCACTAATCTCTCCAAGAAGTTTGATCATTCGAGCTTCCATGTCTGCAACACTTTCATTTGAGAGCATTTTGAAATCTTCAAACTTCTTCATGGCGATTGTGAGCTTATTGTCTTTTTCTTGTTCATCTCCTTCGCCAATCTTGTTGAGAGTTTCCCATATTTCTTTGGCAGTGGCACACTTTCGGATCTTCGGAAATATTGTATCATCAACGGCTTTGAATAGAATATCCTTGGCAATATTGTCATGATTATTCCGCGTTCTATCGTCCGATGTCCATTCCGGTTTTGGCTTTCATACGTACTGTGGAGCATCCGGGGATATAACAAATGCCGTATTGATTTTTAATATTTCTATAGGGCCAGTGGAAATAACTTCCCACATTTCATCGTGTAAAGCCGATAAGTGTACCTGCATACGAACTTTCCAATCATCAAATTTATCAAGTGAGAATAATAGATTTTGAGCTAAATCTTTCTTCATCATCATCACGAGAGATATGAAAGAGTAATCCAATTCACACACTTTGTAGAATGGATCAGCCTAGCAGTTAAAAACAGTTAACCCAGTTGGGCAACATGCTTTAACACCAAAGGTTGGTATAAACTGACTCAAATAGGCTACAGGCTCTAATACCAATTGTTGGTCCCAAAAGAGGTAAGGTGAAAGTCTAGAGGGGGGGGGGGGGGGTGAATAGACTTTCAAACTTTTTCGCACAGCACAACAATTGCTAAGCCAGAGATAAACCAAAACTCTTAACTAGATTGTTAGAGTATGGTGCACAGCGAAAATAAATAAACATAAAGTGTGTGTGAGATTGTGTGAGCAGTATATCTCGTGTAGAGCGAATATGTAAAGAGCAGTAAGTAAAGAAAGCAGTAAAGAACACAAGACAATTATAGTGGTTCGCGAGGTGGTGTAATCCTCCTACTCCACTTGCTCTTATCTCCAAGAGCAATTCACTATATCTACCACTCCTTGGTTCCAAGATACAATGAATTTCCGTGATCTAGTGCTTTGATCACAAAGCCCGCACTAATCACGCCCAGTGACACCACACTGCTGCTTCGGGTTTCACGTCGCCACGCTACTATCCCAGGATTTCACGACTCCGCGTTACTTTCCCCCCGTCTTCCACACTCCGGTAGAAACGTATCCCGTGATCTAGTGCTTTGATCACAAAGCCCGCACTAATCACGCCCAGTGCTTCCGACACTGCTGCTTCGGATCTCACAGCTCCGTGTGACAATCCAGGATTTCACAGCTCTGTGCTACTTTCCTCCCTTCTCTTGTTTTGCTCCAAAACAAGTGTTGTCTTGCTTCCAACTTCTGAGACTCTGTAGATGATCTTCAATGATGCGCAGGTCTCTTTGATGAAGATAAACACTCTGGAATGATTTCCCTTGATAGCTCTGAGTGTTTTCTCTCTTTGAATATATCAAGTAAAACACTTGATATTTTTGCTCTGCTTTTTGAACTCTCTGAATATTTTCTTTGAAGCTCTCTGAGTTCTTTTTCTTTTCTCACTTCTCACTTGAAGATTTTTGGTATACTCTATACCAAATGAGATTTTTTCTCTATGCTCTTTTAAGCTTAATTGCTCTATTCGATCTCCGTGATGAGTTCGTATTTTCTGCTCTCTTGTTCGTGAGTTCTCAACTGCTCTTCACGCTTCTTCAAGTCTTCATATCTTCATCATTTTATAGCTGGTAATGAGAAACTGTCCGTTGGAAAGAGACGCTCTCATTTTTGAAATCTTGTATCTTTTTGTCAGAGGTCTTATCTTATCTTCTGCAAAGGTGTCAGAAAGGATAAGCTAGCCGTTTGATGGATCTTCATCTCCATGTAAATGAGCTCCCAAACTTCATCTGATATTCCTCTGGTTTAACGTTGAGTGGGAATATCTGGGTCTCTGTTTTGGTGTAGAATGGCTTCTCTGATCAGCTCTGAAGTGGTCTTTGTATCTTTGGGATTTAAAAATATTCATTAATTTAATCCCATACTAGTTAGACTAGTATTTTTCCTTGAGAGAATATTTTCACTGTAAGTACAGTTCTTCTTCTTCTTCTTCATTCTCACGTCTGGGTGTTCTCAGACTTCAAATTGGTTTTGAACTTCCACCCAATTTTTCCTTGTGAGAATATTTTCATTCTCACGTCTGGGTGTTCTCAGACTTCAAATTGGTTTTGAACTTCCACCCAATTTTTCCTTGTGAGAATATTTTCACTGTACGTTCTTCTTCTTCTTCTTCATTCTCACGTTTGGGTGTTCTCAGACTTCAAATTGGTTTTGAACTTCCACCCAATTTGAATTTCTCCTTTGCAATTAACACCCAATTTCAATTGCCTTGTAATTGGCACCCAATTTGAATTTCTCCATTGTAATTGGCTCCCAATTGACTTTGACTTGCAATTGGCTCCCAAGCTTCTCCTGGTGCTTTCAATTGCTTCCCAATTTGAATTATTGACTTTGACTTCGAAATTGGCTTCCAGACTTCTCCTGGTATTGAATTTCATCTCAATTCAATTTGATCTCCATGTCTTCTTTGAATTGGAATTGGTCCCCAATTTGAATTTGCATCCCATACTACAACTAATTTGAATTTGCATCCCATACTACAACTTCAATTGGCTACTAATTTGAATTTGCGTCCCATACTACAACTTCAATTGGCTCCCAATTTCAATTCTACATTGGCTCCCATCAATTTCAATTCTACATTGGCTCCCATCTTGAATTGATTCCCATGTGTCAATTGGCTCCCAATTTCAATTCTACATTGGCTCCCATCTTGAATTGATTCCCATGTGAAACTTGCTCCCATCTTGAATTGATTCCCATGTGAAACTTGCTCCCAATTTCAATTGCTTCGAACTAATCAATTTCTCTGAAACTGACTCCCAATTTCAATTCTTGTGAAAACTTGCTCCCAATTTCAATTGCTTCGAACTAATCAATTTCTCTGAAACTGACTCCCAATTTCAATTCTTGTGAAATCAGCTCCCAACTTCATTTGCTATGAAATCGGCTCCCAAGTGCAATTTCAATTGCTTTGAACTAGCTCCCAATTTCAATTCTTGTGAAATCAGCTCCCAACTTCAATTGCTATGAAATCGGCTCCCAAGTGCAATTGCATCTTAATTGCCACCCAATTAAAATTATTGATGGTGAGATTTGAACTTGAGCTATTTCGCATAACATATCAAGCATCATCCACTTCGTCCGTACAACTTATTGGTTTAATCTCCAATCATATTTGATGTACTCCTTTCTTTCCATAGATGCTTGATCTCCAAGTCAATTTCATGCATTCTTCGAATCTTAATTTTCTTCACGAAAATTCTTCTGGGATATTTCTTTAAGTAGTAGCGACGTGAATATTGTATCATTCATCTTCTTCTTCAACTTGTCATTTTCTCCAGACAAATTCTTGATTTTAGGCTTTATATCTTCTTCTATTTTCATCCATCTTCCTCTATTTTTCTCTTTTCCAATTTAAATAATTTCCCGATTATGGTCTAAGACTCTACTAGACCTAAGAAATAAAATTGGGGGATCTACAAATACATATTTGGCATATCAAAACCATTACACTTTATTCCTAACAAGATGGAATATAAGTGATCTTGGGCATGGACTGGCTAGGGAAATACCACGCACAAATCCTATGCGGCGAACAAAAAGTGGTCTTGCGAGGACCAAACAGCAAACGAGTATCCTACCACGGAACCCACAAGAATCCGGAAATCAAAATAGTAAACATGATGAAAATAAAGAAATACCTGGTCAAAGGGCACGAGGCCTTCCTATGCTCAGTCAAAGATCTCGACAGCAAAATAGCCGAGCCCCAGACCATCCCAGTGGTAAATGAGTTCACCGATGTCTTTCCAGATGAGATCCCCGGGGCACCCCCAACCAGAGAAGTCGAATTCATCATAGATTTGATGACTGGCGCTACCCCAATTTCGAAGCCACCCTACAGACTGTCACCAAAAGAAATAAAGGAACTGAAAACACAACTTCAGGAGTTACTAGATAAAGGATACATACGCCCCAGCACCTCACCATGGGGGGCACCAGTACTATTCGTCAAGAAGAAGGACGGGAGCATGCGGCTATGCATCGACTACAGGGAACTGAACCAAGTTACAGTAAAGAATAAGTAACCTCTCCCCCGAATTGATGACTTATTCGACCAACTTAATGGAGCAGGAGTGTTCTCTAAGATTGATTTGAGATCTGGGTACCATCAGATAAAAGTGGCTGACCCAGATGTCCAAAAAACGGCCTTTCGAACCCGCTACGGCCACTACGAATTCACAGTAATGCCCTTCGGACTCACTAATGCACCCGTTATATTCATGGACCTCATGAACCGAGTGTTCCGACCCCACCTAGATGACTTCGTCATCGTATTCATTGACGACATCCTGGTCTACTCCTGAAACAAAGAAGAACACGAAAAGCATCTCCACACAACCTTACAAACCCTGAGAGAACACCAGCTATACGCCAAATTCTCCAAGTGCCAATTTTGGAAGGACAACGTGGCCTTCCTGGGACACGTGATAACCAAGGAGGGGATCAGGGTAGACCCAAGCAAGATCCACGCCGTCAAATAATAGGCCACACCGAAATCACTTTCGAAGGTTAGAAGCTTCCTAGGATTGGCAGGCTACTATAGGAGGTTCGTACCCGATTTTACCACGATAGCCCAACCCCTCACTAAGCTCATGAAAAAGGAAACCTCCTTTCAATGGGACGACAACTGCACCTCCACCTTTCAAGAACTGAAAGAAAAGTTGACCACAGCACCTGTTCTAGCCCTTCCCTCTGGAGTAGAAAGATTCAAAGTTTTTAGCGACGCCTCCAAAAAGGGACTGGGATGCGTACTAATGCAAAGGGGCAAAGTAATAGCATACGCATCCAGGCAACTCAAAACCCACGAGGAAAACTACCCCACACACGACCTCGAGCTAGCTGCCATCGTGTTCACCCTGAAAATTTGGAGGCATTACCTATACGGAGTACAGTGCAAGATTTATACAGATCATAAAAGCCTAAAGTACATCTTCACCCAAAAGGATCTAAACATGCGTCAACGAAGGTGGTTGGAACTTATAAAAGATTATGACCTAGATATTCAATACCACGAGGGGAAGGCTAACGTCATGGCAGACGCCCTAAGCCAAAAGAATAACCACTCCCTCAACACCACCTGGATCCTGTCAGACGAGCTATGCAAGGACTTCCAAAAGTTGAATTTGGAGGTAGTGGAGAAAGGACAAACAAATTCTGAGATCCACCTATTCAATGTCAGGATCATACCCACACTACTCAAAGAAATCAAAGTCGGGCAGCAACAAGACCCCGAACTAAATAAAATTCGGCTCGACCTAATTCAGGGAAAGGACGGACCATTCGAAATATGCGAAGATGGTAGCCTCCGCTATCAAGGAAGATGGTGCATACCCACGACACGCCCCCACCTAAAACAACAAATCTTGGAAGAAGGGCACAACTCACCATACTCGGTGCACCCCGGAGGCGACAAGCTATACCAAGATGTGAAAAAGATGTTTTGGTGGCCCAACATGAAAATGGAAATCGCAGACTTCGTGGGCAATTGTCTAAACTGCCAAAGGGTAAAAGCCGAACGATGCAAGCCCAAAGGACTCGTACAACCCCTTGAGATGCCACAAGGAAAATGGGACTCCATATCCATGGACTTCGTCGGAGGATTACCCAAGACACCAACAGGCAAAGATAAAATCTGGGTGATAGTGGACCGGCTAACCAAGACAGCACGGTTCATTGCCATGAAAGAAACATGGACAATGACACAAATAGCCAAGGCCTACCTAAACCGAGTAGTGAAGTACCACGGAATCCCCCGGAACATTGTGTCCGATAGGGATCCTAGATTCCTCTCACAATTCTGGAAGTCTCTACAAACAGCCATGGGGACATAGCTGAACCTGAGCACTGCCTTCCACCCCACTATCGACGGCCAAACCGAGAGAACCATTCAGACTCTCGAAGATATGCTAAGAGCCTGCATATTAGACTTCCAGGTGACATGGGAAGAACACCTGGACCTCATCGAATTCTCTTACAACAACAGTTATCACGCAAGTATCCGCATGGCTCCCTACGAAGCACTGTACGGTCAAAAATGTAGAATGCCCTTATGTTGGGAAGACATGGTCAGCCCAGTGGTACTGGGACCCCAATACCTACAAGACACTATAACTAAATTCAAACACGTACAAGAAAGAATGAAAGCCGCCCAAGACCACCAAAAATCTTACGCCGACCTAGGAAGAAAGTAAGTCAAGTTCACCACCGGGGAAAAGGTCTGGCTAAGAATCTCGCTCACACGAGGGGTGATGAGGTTCAGAAGAAAGGGGAAACTCAGCCCCCGATTTATCGGCCCCTACAAAATCTTAGGAAAAGTCGGAAACCTGGCCTACCGCCTCGCCCTACCCTTCGAACTGGAGCGAGTACACAACGTATTCCACATATCCCAACTAAAGAAATATATACACGATCCAAGCCACGTGTTTCAACCCGAGGCAGTGGACCTGGACGACACACTAACTAACGAAGAGAAACCCGTAAGGATCCTGGACACCAAAACAAGAACCACTCGCCAGCGAACCACAGAAATGGTAGAAATCCTCTGGACCAACCACGGGGCCGAAGAGGCAACATGGGAACTCAAAGACACAATGAAGGAAAGCTACCCCGAACTCTTCACACAAGGTAACCAAGGCGAAGGCGTAGAATAAGGGAAGAGTCAACTCAGCGAAAACCAAAGCTTCGGGGACGAAGCTTCCCATTAAGGGGGAGAGAGTGTAACACCCCGTGTTACGGCCTCTAAAACCAATTAATTATTTAATCATTTACCCAAAAGAAAGAATTAAATTTCATTAATTAATTAGGAAAGGTCCACCATAGTCCATGGGGTCTAAACTTGTGTTATGTTGGTTCAAAGTATGGTCTATAGTGCCCCCCCCCCCCCCCCGCCTTATGAGTCTTGCGGGTTATGTTGATGTCACCTAAAGTAAAGTCTATGATGTTCCCCTTAGGTCGTATGTTTATATTGATGTCACATGTCGTTGTGAGTCTATTCATATGTGGTTCCCTTCCCTGCGTATCCCGTTGTTGATGTAACACCCCATGTTACGGCCTCTAAAACCAATTAATTATTTAATCATTTACCCAAAAGAAAGAATTAAATTTCATTAATTAATTAGGGAAGATCCACCATTGTCCATGGGCCCTTATCCCTAAAGCCAATCCCTTAGTCCTATAGGAAATAGAATTAGCAAAGTCATACCACTTAGACCCAAATTGGGACTCTTAGATATATAAATAGGGACATAGGAGGCACCTAGAACTCACAGCACAATAAACTCTCACCACACAAGAATTCCCAAGAATTCCCATAGGAAAAATCAAGAAAGAAGAAATCTTAAAGAAAGACCCTTCATAGCCAAGGAAATTAATTAAGGCTAAGAGGTAACCCATGTCTCAACAAAACCTATTTTCCTTGCTATAATCTTCTTCTTTGACTCATTCTATATGCTTGTGTCTTGATGAAATCTTCTATGATAATTATGATATGATCTTGATGATAGATGAGATTATTTTATGTGTGATCTTGATGATCTTGATGATGAGAAGAGGATCTTGATGATTGTGTGATGTTCTTGATAAATCTTGA
>NW_017618296.1:567500-625000 GCF_001879475.1 Ipomoea nil | reverse complement strand
AAATCCACGATTTAACCCTAGGGCTCTAGTCATATTTAAAGCACAAGATCATAATTTATCTTAAAATCAAGAACATCAAGATTATCACATAAGCATCAAGATCAACACATAAATATCAAGATCATCTCATAAACATCAAGATTATCTCATAATCATCATAAAAGCCTTATCAAGACACAAGCATCGAATTGCATATCAAAGGAGCCAAAGAAGAATATTATAGAAAGGAAAATAGGTTTTGTTGAGCCATGGGTTACCTCTTAGCCTTAATCAGAATCCTTGGCTACTAAGGTTCTTCTCTAAAATTTCTATCTGATTGATCTCCCTAGGCTTGGTGGTGGGGAATCTCCCGGGAATATTTTCGTGTAATATAACTATGGGTGGTACAGGTTCTAATTGCTTTCTAATCCCCTATTTATAGAATTAGGAATCCTAATCATAATCTGAATAGTAAAGGCCTACTTTCTCTATTCCTAATAGATATATAGGTCTAGGATTCCTAATTAGAGTTTGACTTAGTAAAAGGTTTACTCTCTTTATTCCTAATAGGCTTAAGACTCTAGTTTAGGCAAGGGTCCATGATCCATGGTGGACCACATTAATTAATTAAAGGGAATCCTAACCAAATTAAATCCTTTTTAATTATTACTAACGGGGTGTTACACCCTCCCCCCCCCCTCCCTCACGAAAAGCTTCGTCCCTGAAGCTTAGAAATCATTACGGGGATAACGAGTCAACACTAGTACGGTAGTCATAAGGAGAAAGTATTTTTACGGGGGGAAATATATAATCATATATCTATGTATACTGGATTTTTGGGAATAATTGGGTTAAAAGGGTAAAGAGAGTGGGCGGTTCGGGTTTCAAACTTGAGGACAAAGTGAATTTAGAAATTAGGATCAAAGTTTTCAAATTTGCAACTTAGGAAGTGAGGTTGCTACCTTATATGGAATCGTTAAAATGGGGAATCAAGAATGAGGTTTGAAGGGTAGAAAGGGTTTTGCAATAAGACAGGGTTCGATTGTCAAAGGGAAGGAAAGGAATTTGGCTATGATGGGTTAAGGGTTCTCGATCTCAAGTGACTACTCCGGTTCGATGCTTTGATCACGACGTATCGACGAACTGAGGATCCTTTTTCTTTGGTGTTGGCACTGCTTGACTTTAAGATCCTTGTCAGACCTTGCTTCCCAGGCTAAAATTTTATCCTTCTTTTCTATCTTGAGGGAATCTCCCGTGACGATTCAACACATATTTTTCTAATGCACCCAAGGTCTTGACCAAGTTTGGTCAACAAATCATATCTTCTAGGGCGCACTTCCAAATTCTTTCCAATGTCTCTTGGGAGTCAATAAACTTCGGGTTAACTTTCTCTCCTTCTTGAATTTCATATCTTCTTTAGTGAATGAAATTCTTAGCAAGACTTCATGTCTTCCCTGGAGTTCGGCTTGCTGTGCCTTTTGTGTTACTTTTAATGGTGAAGGTGCCTTTGCATGCTCCTTTTCTTCTTTAAGTGCAGTTGGTTACCTAATCTTGTTGCGAAACGACTCGGTGACTTTACAAGTCATCTTATTTCCTTGTTGGACCTTAAAAACCCTTGGGGCCTTGGCACCAATGTGCTCTTTACTTTTTCCTTAGCACCACGAACAACGTCACCCTTGATTTTACACAACTTGTAAGGAGCCCTCTGATTTACTCGAACGATGTCCATGGTTTGAAGGAGTCCTGGTTCATCCTTAGCGCCTTGACTCTAAGGCCTTTGTAAGTCCTTAGCACGAGTTCCCAACTCAACTCCTTGGTTTGCACAATTCTTCTCGTCAACCATCCCTAGTCGGTTGCATCGTAGAGTCCAACTACAACTCCATGTGTAATGCAATTGGTTTGTGTCTTTCCGGAGGCGTCTCGCAAGTCAAGGTCTTTTACCGAGGTCACCACTTTTAGACGACCCATGATTCCTTACCCAAGACTCGCGTTCATCAATTGAGGCACACAAGTGCTCCATGAATCAATAAAACGAGGAGTTAAGAAATCAACACACCATACCAGTGGGCGCAAGGTGGGAGGTCATCCGCCTGCCAAGGTCCCGTTGGAGACCCGCTGGAATGGGACTAAGAAGAGGGAATCTCTTCGGGAAAAGTCCCAAGAATGCACAGATTCAAGTCCCAACAACCTCATGCCCATGTGAACAACAAAAGGGACTTGAATACATGGAATGACTCATCGAACAACGTTATCGAACCTTAAACACTAGTTCTAGATGAGTCAAGACTCTCGCATGTCCTTTCATTGTTTCTTAGTAGGTCGGGTCTGGTTTCCAATTAGCAACCTCGTCACCTTCACAGGGTAGTCGGTTATAAGCCAACTTTGTCTTTTCCTTGCCTTGATTAATGGCAAGCCTTCTTGGTTTTTCTTGAAGTTCGGCTTGTCGCCCGATCCCTATTTAATCCTTTGGTGACCAAATGCTTAGTGATGCCTTTCTCTTCCTTCGAGTGCAATTGATTGGCTGCTCTCAACGTCGTATGGCGTTTTGGCGATTTTGTGTGTCACACGTACTTCTTATGGTGCCTTAAAACCATCAAGGTCCTCATTCCAAAGTAAGATCTTCATTGCGGGGAGGCCTAGTGCACGACAGTTTCCACGCGTCCGTCGCCTCTACTTGACACGCTGAGTCCTTTTCAATAACTATCCTGACACTCGCACTAAAGATTAAGAAGGGACGTTGTTTATGCACTACTTCGCTTCCTTGCACTTAATTGGCGTTCTAGTTCTCTTAGCCTTAATCAGAATCCTTGGCTACTAAGGTTCTTCGCTAAGATTTCTATCCGATTGATCTCCCTAGGCTTGGTGGTGGGGAATCTCTCGGGAATATTTTCGTGTAATATAACTATGGGTGGTACAGGTTCTAATTGCTTTCTAATCCCCTATTTATAGAATTAGGAATCCTAATCATAATCTGAATAGTAAGGCCTACTTTCTCTATTCCTAATAGATATATAGGTCTAGGATTCCTAATTAGAGTCTGACTTAGTAAAAGGTTTACTCTCTTTATTCCTAATAGGCTTAAGACTCTGGTTTAGGTAAGGGTCCATGATCCATGGTGGACCACATTAATTAATTAAAGGGAATCCTAACCAAATTAAATCCTTTTTAATTATTATTAATGGAATTAATTATATAATTCATTCGGGATTGGAGGCCGTAACACGGGGTGTTACACCGTTGATCGCATGGGCCTCCTTTTGCCAGCGTGCTATGTATTTGCGTAAGCTTTCTCTCTCATCTTGATGTACCCGAGATAAATCCGACACGAACTTCTTAGGTTTCATACAGCCGGCAAAGTGCGTCAAAAACTGACTGGCCAATTCCTCAAAGCTATTGATCGATCCCGCGGGCAGCCTAAGGAACCATCGTTGGGCGGGCCCGACCAAGGTAGTGAAGAGCGCCCGGCAGATCATCGGGGCATCTTCCCTGATCACTTGCATCTTGGCCTGGAAGCTAATGACGTGGTCATGCGGGTCTCCCGTTCTGTCATAGGTGGGATGGTCGGGCAGCTTGAAACACGTCGGTGCCTTGTAAGCCTGCACCTCCGCCGAGAAGGGAGATGCAGTCAATAGGCTATCGACCAACGGCCTATCTTTCTACTCGATATTTTGCCGGAGCTCTTGGACCGCGGCGGCCAGGTCGGCCATCTCTGCATTGGGCTATTCTAGGAACATAGACGATTCCACCATGCCTTTGACGGCTTCTCGCCTCTGCCGGGCAGCTATCCTTCTCTGAAAGACGGCTCGGGGCGGCTCTCCCTCATGTCGCTCTCTCCTGCTCCTGGCTGAACGGGTGAGGGAGCGTTGCCTGGCTCGACCGCCCAATCGATCCAACATCGATTGAGCGGGAGCTCCGGGACCTAGCCATGAATGCACCGAGCGGGCGGAACACGAATTTACTGGCGAGTGCTCCTCTGAATGCATCTAATGCTCAGAAACTTCGTTATGATTTTCCACGGGAACCGAGAGGGTTCATGGCGGGGGGAGCCTGTCCAATTCCATGCATATACGCATCGAAGGCTTGTACCATCAACTCAGCGAAGTTGGCTTGGGCCTGAGCGACAGGTGGTGGTTGGTTGATTCTCGGTGACTCTTTAGTCGGCACGACAGTGCCCTCAGTATGTGCAGCCGACTGTTCACCGGGAATACGGCGAGTTAGTTGTTTCCTTAGTTCTCCCACGGATGCACGGCTGCCAGCCAGCGGTCCCACCGCGTTAGGGTGACAACGACGTGCCTGTTAGTCGACGGGGCCACGGCGTTCTGTCCGTTTTTCCGGTTACTACGCCGGGTACCAGCCATCTGCGAAGCTTAGAGACGGGACCCTTAGTATCGATCCCCACAGACGGCGCCAATGTTGGTTTTACTGCTTTTGGGTGCCGCTCAGCGGGCCAACACTACCGTAAATATGCTTAGACAAGGGGTTCGATCTCTTAACGAAGATTAGAGTAATGGAGAGAATAATGTGATGTTATTATTCTAGAGTTTCAGCCGCTCGAGTGCCAGAGATGCCATCCTATTACACGATGATCCTGGGAGGATATTTATACTAAGGTACAAGATTTCTACAAGGAAAGTAGGGCTGACGTAGAGCCAGTTCAGTTAAGGAATCCGGCCTACTTCATACCATACCTCTTTAAGCTAATAAAGGAAGCTACTTAAATAAACAAAGGTGTAACACCCCGGATTTTTAAGGCATTTAAAACTTATAAAATAAAGGTGAAATCTCATTAAATCCCAAAACATAATACGAGAGTACGGGGTGCTATGCCACACCTGAGCTAGAGAACTCAGGTGCACAGGCTAACTAACTAATATCCTCAATAATGTAAATGCATAAGCATGGCATGCAAGCCGAAAGGGGAGCTATATACTTCTACGTTCCAAGTTCTAGCGCGCTCCAGTGACTTATTCTTCTATGCCTGAAAGCCAAATATATCTGTTCAGCGAGAGATGCTGGTAACCCACTCCAACGCGTTGAAATACATTAAATATAGAGATATATATAGATATACGAAAACCATTTTGAGCATGAAGATATATCCTACGAACTCTAGCTTTTAAATCCGGGGATGACTCGACAGATAAGGCTAGACACAAGCAACAGTTATAACAAGCTTATACAATCCACAACAGGCAAGACAGATAAAGCTGAGCACAATTAATAAACATAACCCAACATAAACAATCCCCAACATAAATCCCATAGTCATAACCCCCAAGATACCCATAATCACAACTCATCCATATTTCAACACATAGCACACTTTGTTGGCACCACAGGACCAATCGCATGCCCATACATGAGGGTCAGCGCATATAGCTCTGACACGGCCCCGCAGCACCCTGCCCCGTATCGCAACACGGAGGGGTCGATCGCAACCGACCGATGAACCGCAGCTCATCATAGTGTTTGATCGCAACCAAACAGTGGACCGCAGCCCAAGAGAATGTCATCTGACCGCAGTCAGGAAAGTATGAACCGCAGCTCATATGGAAACGTTTGATCGCAACCAAACGGTGGACCGCAGCCCAAGAGTGTAAATCTGACCGCAGCCAGCTTCTGAACCGCAGCTCAGGAATAACCAATCCGATCGCAACCGAATTGGGGTATCATGCACACATAACACATAGCAAGCACATGCAACCCACATTAACACATTGGGAAGGGGGAGAAAACGTATAACAAAACCTATGCATGATCCTTCACATACTACGAATAATCCTAAGGGGTTCATGCTTCTTCCACCTAGGTCAACGGGATACCAATTCAACAAGCATGCAATATATAAGACTCATACAACCTACGAACGGTACCCGAAATATCCAACTAGACATAGGCACGATAGACGGAGTCCGTTGGGACACCACGGGGATCGGGGAAAACATCAAACGGGGAGGCCGGGGTCCCGAATGGGAATTTCCAGCGGGTAGCCGGTGGGTGGGGGGCTACCCGCCGGTAACACTGTTCCGGCAGCGGGTCGCCGGCGGGCAGCTGCCCGCCCGCCGGTTGCCCGCTGCCGGGACTGCCCTCTTTGACCGCGGGTAGGTGGCGGGTCCCCTATCCCCCACTGACTCTTTATACACAAAACGCCCCGGGAACCGTTGTGGAACCCGAAACCATGCTTAGACACTTTACAACGCAATTAACGATCAACACGTAGACAATTAACGGATCAAATACGAGAAACGTACGGCACATAACCTATCATGCTTTTCTAAACATAATTGTCACCCAAACATGCGATTTCCCCACCCGATATACCAAGAATAATATCATACGATTCAACCTAGGGTTCTAATCACTTTTACATCAACAAGAATACGGTTCGTCTTCTAATTACAAGATTCGGTACAAATAACACATAAGCATCAAGAACGGCATACAATTATCAAGAGCAACATATAATCATCAAGAATTCCACATAATCGTTAAGAACACCATAATTATCAAGAATCTCCCGATATCAAGATCACCCATGGAATCATCCCATCAATCATCAATAATAACATCACAAATCATCAATACACAATAATATGGGGAAATCCTACGGGGGAAATCATAACTATGAAAATAGGTTTTGTTGAGACATGGGTTACCTCTTAGCCTTAATTAATTCCTTGGCTATGAAGGGTCTTCCTTTAAGCTTTCTTGCTTTCTTGATTTCTTCTAAGGGGATTCTTGGAGCTCTTTTTGGGGTGGTGGGGCGTTATTCTTTGTGGGAGGGTTCTAGGTGCCTCTTAAGTCCCTTATTTATATATTTAGGAGTCCTGATTAGGAACTAATATTATAGGCTTGTTAATTCTATTCCTTTTGGAACTAAGGATTGGGTTTAGGGATAAGGGCCCATGGACTATGGTGGGCCTTTTTCCCTAATTAATTATTATAATTTATTCTTTTTCTTGGGCTATGGGTTAATTAATTAATTGGTTTTAGGGGTCGTAACACGGGGTGTTACAAAAGGAGATCCCATGCAAAATCTGCCTGTTACTGCCTCTGGGTGAGCACCCAGCTAGGATGCTCGGACTGCCAAGGAGATGCTTCACGGGGCCACGGTACTCGATTGAGGACACTCTGACCGCGGAGCCTGGTCGCCCGATAGAGTTCCTGAGTGGTACCAGTTTGTAGGCTGATGTTGACCCTGTCCGTCGAGAATCACGTCGAGAATCTCCCTGTGACGCATGTTCAGTTTGTAGGCTGATGTTGACCATTTTCCCTTCTAATTTAGACTTTGATGTATTCATAAGACTTCTAGCCCTTTAAGTCTTGTTTTTAATGGCGTAAGAATCACTTCATTTGGATATTCCTAGACTGAGATATGGTTCAAACACCAATCTATCGCCAATCTGTGTGAGAATTTTTACTTCTTGCTCTTTTACTCCACTTTTTCCTTGGTTTGCCCAAGTGATCAAGACCATTGAAGACACCACTCTCTGACTTCCTTTGAAGTATTTTAGCCACCTCCTTAGCTTCACCTTCGTTCCCATTGACTCGAGATTCATTCAAAATGCTCCGAAAGGTATACGATTGTCTTCAATTCAATGGTTTATGCACATAAGGATATAAACAAATGAATTAAGGCACATTTTGCATAAAATCAAAGTATCTTTCACACAAAATGGGTCTATATATGGGGTAATTCAATTATTTTTGGTTTAGCACCAAAAATTTGTTTTTGATAGGGTTCTGCGACGGTGGTGCAGCGGCGAAGAAAGGAACAGTGGCGGCGGGGGGAGGAACAATGGCAGTGCGACGACAAAGCTAGGAACATCGGCAGCGAAGGTGCGACGACGATTTTTGGTTGTCTTTGTGACCTTCAGTTTCTGCTTTTTCTTGATTTTTTTTTTTTTTTGGTGAATGGAGAAACCACGTTCAATTTCTGCTTTTTCTTGATTTTTTTTATTTTGTTTTAGTGAATGGAGAAACTTATGGTTTTGCTTGCTCATTAATTGAGTGTGGTTTCACTGTGATTCCTCTTTTGAGTACAATGTTTATGTAAAAATTTTATTTATTGATGATTTAATTGAAATTGATTTTTAGATTGACAATATTTACGTAAATGTTGATCGGATTCTATTAAATAAAAAAATATAAACAAATGGCTTGTAGTCCACTGGTATCGGGTTGCTCTCTTAAGTGAGAGGTGTAAGATTTGAACCTCAAGGCAAATAGTGTGTATATGTAGGGTATCCCCCTTCCTTATAATAAAAATAAATAAAAATATATAAATAAATAAATAAATATATACATATATATATATACATATATATATATATATATATATATATATATATATATATATATGTATATATTTATTTATTTATTTATTTATTTATTTATTTATATCTATCTCTATATATATTAAAGCAAAATGATGGCCAAATATCCCCCCCCCCCCCAAAAAAAATAATTAAAATTTATAATAATTTATTTATTTATTTTACATATACTTTATATACATTATATACATAATACATAATTACAAAATGCTAAATTAATTATACAAAAATAATTGCCAATTTACCAAATATAATAATAATATAATAATAATAATAATAATAATAATTAATTTCATCAAATTTCCTAACTTCAATTATGCTACCACTACCATCAATTTCAATTCTTTCAATTTTGCTAATTTATTTTACATATACTTTATATACATAATTACAAAAATGCTGGATCAATTATACAAAAATCATTGTCAATTTACCAAATATAATATTATAATAATTAATTTCATTTCTCCTTATTTGTTATTTAAAAAATTCAAATTAGTTCAATTCTTTCAATTCTTCTAATTTATTTTACATATACTTTATATACATTATATACATAATACATAATTACAAAAATGCTAAATCAATTGTACAAAAATCATTGTCAATTTATCAAATATAATATTATAATAATTAATTTATTTTACATATACATTATATACATAATAATACATAATTTCAAAAATGCTAAATCAATTATACAAAAAATCATTGCCAATTTACCAAACATAATATTATAATAATTAATTTCATCAAATTTCCTAACTTCAATTATTCTACCACTACCACTATATAAATCAAGCATTTCAAGAAATGTATTACCACTACGAATTTCATATATTTCATTGAATCTCACTGGTTCAGATACATATTCTTCATATAAAATAATCTACATATAATATAATAGCTCCTACTTTTGTTTTATTGAATAAAATAAACGCCTACAGTGCTACGTGGGCAATAAAAGTACGATTGATTCGTCTCTACGAAGTCAAGAATAACCACGGAACAACCTTAGAATCTGTCCTTGAAGATGTGGAGGTATATGTTGTTAGTTACATTTGGTATTCTTTTGGCATAATAATATCTTAATTATGTAAATGTATTGGCATATTGAAATTCCTTAATAGGCATATATTAATTCTTTAATTTTTTATACTTTTCCATCAAACAGTATGAAAAATAAACATATCACCACATTGTTTGAAAAAAATTATTAAAATCTATATTTTTTTGATGCACTATTACTTTAAAGAAAAAAAAAAAAAAACTATATGATCATTGAAAATTTGGTGTATTTGTAATATTGCCCCAATGGTACCTTTAAATATAAAGTTACCATAAGGGTTTCTGATGGTCGTGGAAATGCATCGTTCCAATTATGAGATCGTGAATGTACTTAGTTGTTTGGAAAATCCCCATCAGAATTAAAAAAAAAAAAAAAAAAAAAAAAAAAACTTATGTTGAGGTTAGAAATAATTTTTGTATTATATTATGCTTCTTTTATTATATATATATATATATATATATATATATATATATATATACTAATTTTTTTATTCATTTTGTAATAATTGAATACTCTTTATTGTTTATAACGAAAGGAATTCATTCCCACCTGAAATGGATGATATAGTTGACCAACACGTTATGTTTAAGATTCAAGTAAAGCCAGAGAACATATTAAATATGTATGAATCTTTGTCTGTGATGAAACTTTGTCGTGAACCAGGACTTATTTCAAAAGTTCGAGATAGTGTGATGCTAGAGAACCAAGTTGAAAATATATAAAAATTTCAATTATTTAAATTTTAATAGTTTATAGTTTATTACTTTTAAATAATAAAAAGTAAATAATATATGTACTTTTATTCTATATTATTCAGATGCATTTTCCACCTTACAACTTGGACAAGTTAACAGTGTTGAGGTAATTTCTCTTTGTAATTTAATAAACTATTTTTATATTTATTCTTCTAACTTCGTAAATATTAGTCAATAAAGAATTATGTACACTTTTTGTTTTGTTTTTTTAAGGAATTTATCTTCTGGGGGTGAGGTCACCACACCAGTAAAAGAACAACCCCAACAAGATGCTGAAATTAAAATAATTGAATCTGGATCTTCCAATCATAGCGTTAAACGTAAACTAGATGATTCATTTTCATCAAATGTGGGGAAGAAGGCCAAATCCATTGTGAAGTTAGAGAAACCTTGAAATTGCATAAGTTTTGGGTTTAATTGGTGGACTATTTATGGATTTTTTATGAGAAATTTTTTTAAGTTGTATTTTTTTTTTTGTTAAGTATTTGGGGTTTTTTGTTGATGTTCTCGAATAGTGTTGAATAATATTCTTGAATAATGTTTGGGTTTAGATTTGTGTTTTATACACAATGATTTATTCTATTGTTAAATGTTGCATTTAATTTTTTTATTCCAATATATTATATTTTAGTATAAGATTTATTAATTATTATACATGGACAATTGGTTCAATTAACAACCTTATTTTAAGCTATAAATCAATTAGCTATGTAGAACAAAACAAGCACCATCGAACATAATAAACAAAAATATACAACATACCTATTCCACATACAATATGATTGACTGATTGCAGATTATAAGAATACATGAAATGAGGACAATTTCCTTGCTTATATAATTGTGCATCCATCTCTGCACAATTAACATATGAAAATCAAGAAAACACAAGATAAATAAAAATGAAAACTATCTCCATACAGAAGATACTGATCAGTAGAGTTGTTAACAATTAATAATACAAAATAACAAAAATAAAAACATTTTCCAATTTGCAGTATTTATGTAACAATTAACTCATTTCATCAACAGTGCAATTATAAATTTCTGCGAACACCACGATGTAAAATAAAATCAAATATTTTTCAAAATCATTTCAAATATGACCAATATTGAATATTTTATATGAACCAAATCGGTAAATTATTTAAATTTATCTTGATGTAAAATAAAATCAAATATTTATTAAAAATCATTCCAAATATGAGATAACTAAATTTATATCATTTTTAAAAGCAAAATCATTTCAAATATGAGATAACCTTATCATTGCGGATTGGATCCAATTTACAAAATTTAATATTATAATAATTAATTAATTTCATCCAATTTCATAACTTCAATTCTGCTAAATCATTTTAAAATTCTTAACGGAATTGCAGTATTTATGTAACAACTAACTTATTTTATCAACACTGCAATTATAAATTTTTGCGAAAACCACGATATAAAATAAAATCAAATATTATTCAAAATTATTCCAAATATGACCAATATTGAATATTTTATATAAACAAAATTGGTAAAATAATTATAAATTATTTTAATTTATCTTGATGTAAAATAAAATCAAATATTTATTGAAAATCATTCCAAATATGAGATAACTAAATTTATATCATTTTTAAAAGCAAAATCATTTCAAATATGAGATAACCTTATCATTGCAGATTGGATCCAATTTACCAAATTTAATATTATAATTAATTTTATCAAATTTCATAACTTCAATTCTGCTAAATCATTTTAAAATTCTTAACGGAATTGCAGTATATTTATTTATATATAATAATTATTTCCATATGGACGTATGTAAGTGTCAATTCTATTTTTTTTTTTTTTGTTTACAATGGAAGGGGGATAACCCAACCCAAACTACTACTTGCCTTCAATGAGGCTCGAACCTATCCACCTCCCACTTAGGGGAACAATCGGATACCAGTAAACCATAAGCCACTTGCAGTATATTTATTTATATAATAATTATTTCCATATGAACATATGTAGGTGTCAATTCTATTATTTACTATATACATAATATACTTTAACATTAACTATTACAAATTTATAGGCCGTGCATCGCACGGGTATCATACTAGTATATATATATAAATTTTTTTCCACGACACCCCTCTTTCCAAGAGGGTGTCACGGATTGTATTAATAATATTCACTTTTCACGACACCTTTTTCCCATAAGGTATATATCGCGAAAAGTAATTAATTAAAAAAAATATTTTATCAACATCCGTTATATTAAAGAGTAAATTTAAATAAGATTTGAGAATATATGTAGTAGAACTTATAAAAATACGAATAGGATAACAAATTTGACCTCTAATAATAATTTATTATTTGGCGCATCCCGCCCTCCAACTCCCAGTCTAATTTGCAGTGTTTAGGTGAGAATTATTTATATTATTATTGGCACTCCAACTGCGAGAAACATGTGGAAAAGTTGTTAGTGGTGCACCTTGCACAAAGCACACCTTCTAATTTTTTAAGGAGGCAAATTAGGATAAACTTGGAATCTTACTGGTAGACTATTGAATCACACGTATGATATGACCAAGAATAATATAAAATCTATCCGAACTCCGAAGTTGACGGCGTTTTGGACCGTCTTGAAAGCGATTCAACTTTTGGATCGACAGCTGAGTAGGTGCTGACTGTGGATTGGGCGGGCAACCATCTTACTATCTTCGTCCCAAACTAACATACTATAAAAGGGAGGGAGTTTCTAGCAAGTTTCGTGTGTTTATTTAGTTGCTTTGGATTTTCTCTCTCTACAACGAAGCTCTTCATCTTCTGTATCTATCTCCAATAAATCTGTATTGTATGGCCGCCAATTTGCCGTGCCGCCGATTTGCTAAGCGATTTCTGAGCTTCGTAGGCTCCAGCACTCGCAACCCTGCCTTCTCTCCTTCCACCATCTCTGCTAGGTATATACTTCTGTTATGTATTTGATTGTCTGTAATACATGTTTAGAGGCAGGCAAAAAGATGATGTAGTCTATGAGTTTATGATTATTAATATTAGGATCGAGCACTGGCTGGCTCACAGAGAATGCGTAACTCTATTTCTTTATATACTGTTCAAGAGACAGAGTATTGAACTCAGTCCTTCACTTTCTTTCTGTGCCCAACAGTCTGTTAGCCGTCAATGTTTGAATTTGACCAGACCTCCGCCCAACAATATAATTTTCTTGTTTGTGCAGGAGGGCTGTACATGTGTCTGTGTATGACAAGAACCCGGAAGAACATGTTCATTATCCATCAATTGTCCCGGACGAAGTAATCCAAACCCAATCTGGCAACTACTGGACTCCTCACCCAGAGACTGGAGTGTTTGGACCACCCACCAATCACACTCTCACTGCTGCTGACTTCCACACCGTAGCTGCAGGGGCTGCTCACTCAGTCTTGGAGGTGAAAGCCTTCTTCCGTCCCCTTGAGGATTTGGAGAAACCACCCCATTCTGCCTTCTAGAAGATATATAAATTCTTTCCCAATCATAGATAAATAAAATAATCTATGCAAACAATTTCTGTACATTAGCAATAGTAAGGTACTAAGGTTTATAATCTTTCTATGTCATCATGGTATAGTAATGTTCTTAACAGCAACTATCTATGATGAAAAGAATTTCAACACTTATTTTTATTACAAAGTCCTCTGCTCTGCTAGGCAGTACGTTCAAATGCCTAGATTTGCTTTCGGTCTCAAAGATTTCTGCAATATGCCAATATTGTTAATATTGCAAAAGGACAAGAATAACAGATGTGATCTTCGCGATCTAATATAACAGTTATAAACAATTCAGATAAAAGCTAAATCACCGATGCATGTGATATCTTTTATATTCGAATATTTGTGGAAAAGGGACAAGCATACCAATGAACGGATGTGATCTTCGCGATCCAATTTAACGGTTCTAAACAATTCAGATAAAAGCTGATTCAAAAATGCATGTGGTATCTATTATTGAAATATGTGTGGAAAAGGACAAGTATATCAATGAACGGATGTGATCTTCGCGATCTAATCTAACGGTTCTAAACAATTAAGATAAAAGTTGATTTAAAGATACATGTGATATCTTTTATTGGAATATGTGCAGAAAAGGACAAGCATACCAATGAACGGATGTGATCTTCGCGATCTAATCTAACAGTTCTAAACAATTCAGATAAAAGTTGATTCAAAGATGCATGTGATATCTTTTATATTCGAATATTTGTGGAAAGGACAAGCATACCAATGAACGGATGTGATCTTCGCGATCCAATCTAACGGTTCTAAACAATTCAGATAAAAGCTGATTCAAAAATGCATGTGGTATCTATTATTGAAATATGTGTGGAAAAGGACAAGTATATCAATGAACGGATGTGATCTTCGCGATCTAATCTAACGGTTCTAAACAATTAAGAAAAAAGTTGATTTAAAGATGCATGTGATATCTTTTATTGGAATATGTGCAGAAAAGGACAAGCATACCAATGAACGGATGTGATCATCTTCGTGATCTAATATAACAGTTCTAAACAATTCAGATAAATGTTGATTCAAAGATGCATGTGATATCTTTTATTGAAATATGTGTAGAAAAGGACAAGCATACCAATGAACGGATGTGATCTTCACGATCTAATTTAACGGTTCTAAACAATTCAGATAAAAGTTGATTCAAAGATGCATGTGATATCTTTTATAGAAATATGTGTGGGAAATGACAAGCATACCAATGAACGGATGTGATCTTCGCGATCTAATCTAATGGTTCTAAACAATTCAAATCATCCCTATAAAAACGTTCTGCATCACCAACAAATTGAGCATTCATCCCCTTATCATCTATCTCTAAACATACGAATTCAAATATGAATTCCAACACTGGAAAACGTCCTATGCTATTTTCTTCATCATCATCCTCATCATCGTCATCGGATTTTGAGCACAATCTCGCAAGTGCAATACGAGCACAAACACAGTTATTAACCAATGCATATACTAGCTACAACCTTGCCATAGCTTCCTACATGGAAAATATGGATAATCAACCCCCAAGGCATGGAGGTTCGACTTTTGGTCATAGAGTAATTCATCGTGATCGTGAAGAAGCAGATCGAAGATTATGGAATGATTATTTTTCAGAGTATCCAAAATATTCTTAAGCAATATTTCGTAAACGATTATTTTGAATGAGTCGAAATTTGTTCCTATGAATTGTGAATGCTGTTAAAGGCCATGACAACTATTTTGTGCAATGGAATGATAGAATCGGTAAACTGGGCTTATCTACTTTACAAAAAGTTATAGAGGCGTTTCGAATTTTGACGTACGGAATACCAGCAGATGCAGCAGATGAATATATCCAGATTGGAGAATCAACTGCAATTGATTCTGTCGAGCGATTGAAGAGGTCTTTGGGGAGCGATATCTAAGAACACCCGATGCTAATGATGTTGCACGGTTGCTTCAAATTGGCGAAAAACGTGATTTTCTAGGGATTCTTGGGAGTTTAGATTGCATGCACTGGACTTGGAAAAATTGTCCAACTGGCTGGGTTGGACAATATGCTAGGCGAAGTAGAGAACCAACTATTATTCTTGAAGTTGTAGCTGATTATGATTTGTGGATTTGAAATGCACATTTTGGCATGTCGGGGTCTAATAATGACATTAATGTCTTAGAGGCATCTCATTTGTTTGCAAATCTTGCAAACGGTGTAGCACCTCCTTGTCATTATGTTATTCAAGGACAGGATTACAACACATGATATTATTTAACCGATGGTATATATCCAAAATGGTCCACATTGGTACAAACAATTCATGAACCTTGAGGGCCAAAAAATAAGTTATTTGTGTTGTTGCAAGAATTGTGTAGAAAAGACGTAGAACGTGCATTTAGAGTTTTCCAATCACGATTTGCAATAGTCAAGGGATCGGTACGTTTTTGGGATAAATGTGTATTGCATGATATAATATCATCGTGCATTATAATGCACAATATGATCATTGAGGATGAACGTGATGAGCAAGTAGATATACAAGGTTGGAAGGAAGCACCGACTCCTGAAGTTGATATATAGCTAGAGATGGAAGTATTATATTTTAAGAATTTCTTGTTTGGTATAGACAAATTAAAGATAAAGAAGCTCATTATGCATTCCGTAATGCATTGATTGAGCATTTGTGGGAACGATATAATAATTTTGATAATTAAATGTACTAGATGTTGTATGCTATATTATTATTGGAATAAATTAAATTTTCAAAAATATTGTTAAATTTAATTTTTTAAATTAATTAGTGTTATAAAAAAATTAATATTAATAAAAATTATTATTTACATCATAAGTTATATTTTATATTAAACTAATTAAGTTCTAACTAAATTATATTAAACTAATTATATTCGAATTAATAATTGAGAAATCAAATTATTTTAGTGTAAAAATTTGGTGTTTTGGTGCTTTGGTGTTTAGGTGTAAATGGGAGTTGGAGATAAATAAAATTTGGTGTGAGAATATGTTAAGAATATTTTTCCTAATGTAATATCTGATGAAGAAATATGATGTTTTGGTGTGAAACTGTGAATTGGGTTGGAGTTGCCCTTAAAGATGGAAATTGTAATTAACTCGTATTATTGTGCTTCTAGTCTTTTTCAAAATCTGTCAGTTAGGCATTTGCTTTGGCGTCTCTGTGCTGTGGCAGTGGCACTGTGCATAGCAGCCAAATTCAAGCGACGAGACTATGAGATCGGCATGTACCATGGCGTCCCAACTCCCAATAGTGCGATTTATTCTTTTTGTTTTTAGTTTTGTAAACGAAAATAGTGTCGCCTATTTAATAAAATAGTTAATCTATCAATCCGTTTTGACTTGTTTGACCACTATTAGCTATTTGATTTGGTTAAATAATTGATATGAGTGTTTGATTAATTAATTTTTTGTAACAATTTATTGCTCTAAAACATTAAAATTCAAAAAGCTACTCAAAACAGTTTTTTTCGATTAACTTTTTGAAAAAGTCATTTTGTATGTAATTAGCTATGAGCTAATTTACCAAACACCTTTCTATAATAGCTAATGCTATCAACTAGTCAAATCTACTAACCCAATCGAGTTTTTTGCACTTTTAGTCCCACGACTATAGTGGTACTGGCAGAATTGATCCACGACTTTTGAACCTTGCAATTTTAGTCCACGACTATTGATTTTTTTGCAAAAATGGTCCTTTCGGCCACTTTTCCGTCAAAATTTCACCGGAAAAAAAATTTCCATTTTTAGCCCCGGGTTAAAATTGCCATTTTACTTGTCTCAAAAAATTAAAAGAAAAAAATTGATATTTGACTACATACAATATATACTACTGCCCCAGGCGGCGGAGTTCCTGGAGCAGGCAGGGCTGTCAGTAAGCGGCGGAGTGGCCGTGGCGTTTCCCGGGTTAGTTGGGTTATCCGGCAGCAGCATTGGAGTAGTACATGTACTCTGCTGCCTGGGGCAGTAGTATGTAGCCGAGTAATATTGTATGTAGTCAAATATCAATTTTTTCTTTTAATTTTTTGAGATAAGTAAAATGTCAATTTTAACCCGACTAAAAATAGAGAATTTTTTTTTCCGGTGAAATTTTGACGAAAAAGTGGCCGGAAGGACCATTTTTGCAAAAGAATCAATAGTCGTGGACTAAAATTACAAGGTTCAAAAGTCGTGGATCAATTCTGCCAGTGCCATTATAGTCGTGGGACTAAAAGTGCAAAAAACTCTAACCCAATCAGCTAACAACTATTTACCAAACACTCCCTATATGTACTCTTATTTTCTACTTCAATTTTTTTTTCCACCCTTAATTTTTTGATGTATACATTTTTATAGGGATTCACATCAAATAAAATAATTTATGAGCGTCTGTCACATCATAGAGTAAATTTAAATAAGATTTGAGAGAAGATGTAATAAAATTCATAAAAAGTATAGTAACAAATTTGACCCAATAATAATTTATTTATTGGCATATCCCGCCCTCCACGTCTCCAACTCCTAGTCCAAATTGCAGTGTTTAGGAGTGGAAAGACGTGGAGTGGTGCTAGGCGGAACTGATAAATGAGTCATAATAGATCCTAATTACACTATTTTATCGGTTTCTAGGATCTCATTTAATTTTATTTCACTTTTTTTTTGAAAGTCAAATTAAAGAACAATGACATATTTTAATTAATGAAAGGAATCAAACAATCAGGGGGACATAGTCCCAGTACATAGAGTAATTCTGATAAGAAGTTAACGTAGCTAAAGTATGATCATTAACATTAACTAATCTAGAAATAACATTTAAAGAGCAATATGAAAAAAGGGCTATAATCGCCCGGCATTGATCCTCCACTGTTAGTATAGTTGTTATTTTCCATATTATTATTGCATATTATATGGTTGTATTTATGTGGTGTTAGACTAGTCTTCAGTAGTTATACTGTGATGCTATTAGTCAGGTATAGGTTAGAGTTTGATATCTGATATATCTCTGTAATTCCTATTGTTCTGTTAATGATCGAATCGACTTCTCTAATCTGGTATCAAAGAATCGACTTCTCTAATCTCCACCACCCCTACATAGGATAGGATGGTCCCTAGGACTAGACACTAAATGGTGTCGGAGTTCTAAACAATCAGTCAATAGATTCACGTCCAATTCGTTACGCTCCTTGAGCCATGATAACGCTTCCTTACATGCAAGTGCCTCTGCCATAAGGGGTGAGAAGCAACCCGGGAGTTTGCCATTTGTTGCCGCCTTGAAAGAGCCATTCGGGTGTAACAGTACAACTCCGTAAGTTGCGTTGCCCGAATGCGGGCGGTATCCTCCATCGAAGAAGCAACTTCTGGTCTCTTAGCTTTAGTAATTTTATTTCACTTAGTTGATCTAATTGCACTATTATAGAGCCAATTTAACACTTTTTTTCTTAATTTTTTGAAAAAGTTTTTTAGGCGCTTATAAAAAATTGAAGTTATGTGAAATAGTTTTGATGTACTTATTTTTTTAGCTCTACATTCTTCATCGTGTGTGTTAAGGCCTAAGGGGGAGGGGGAGGAGGTGGATATAGGAAATGGGCCATGAAGTAATGTGGAATGGGGGTGGATATAGGAAATGGGTCCTGAAGTAATATGGAATAGTTCCAATATACTTATTTTTTATCTCTACATTCTTCATCGTGTGTATTAGAGGGGGGAGGGGTCAATCGTTATGCTATGGACCCGTTTCCAGCATGCATTGTAGACACGGTAACGGTACCGTTAGTGGCACCGTTATCTTCCACTTTTTTTTTTTTTTTTTTTTTTTCAGATCGCTTTGTTATAGGAGTATATGTTCATAATTTTATCACTATGTATTCATAATTGTAAGTTCATAATGTCAGAGCTCTGTGTTCATAATTCCATAACTGTACATTCATACTTCCATAACTGTACATTCATAATTCCGTAACTGTACATTCATAATTCAATAACTGTAAATTCACAATTTTCGAAGCTCTATGTTCACACTTTTAGAGGTCTATGTTCATAATTTTATCACTATATGTTCATATTGTAAGTCAATAATGTCAGAGCTCTGTGTTCATAATTCCATAACTGTACATTCATAATTCCATAACTGCACATTCATAATTCTATAACTGTACATTCATAATTCCCTAACTGTACATTCATAATCTCATAACTGTACATTCATAATTTTCGAAGCTCTATGTTCACAATTTTAGAGCTCTATGTTCATAATTTTATCACTATATGTTCATAATTGTAAGTTCATAATGTTAGAGCTCTGTGTTCATAATTCCATAACTTACATTCATAATTCCATAACTGTACATTTATAATTCCATAACTGAAATGCCGCGTTTTCCCTAAAAACGACGTCGTTTTGGACTCATGTCCACAATGCATTGTGGACACGAGTCCATAACATAATTTGCGCGAGGGGGTGGATCTAGGAAATGGGCTCAATATAAAATAAAAAAGACAGTGATTCAATTTGGGGTGGGTAGAGTTGTGACACCCCGGAAATTTATCCCTTAAACGGAATTAATTATTTATCTCAAGTGGTAGTAGGGTGGCTCATTCTCAAGCCCACGGATCGGTAAGGGCGAACAACGAGGCTAAAGGAAAACCAACCTTTTGTAGAAGATGCGGCAAAGACCACTTTGGGAAGGATTGTCAAGGGATCGGAACTTGGTGTAATGCTTTAAGTGTGGAGGGAAAGGACACAAATCCTATGAATGTAGATCCCGGACCGGCCAAGGAGCACCTCACCCTTCCCATGCTAGTGCAAGGCCGCAATCGTTTGGGCAATCGGGAAAATCGGGACCACCTCAAGGAAGAGTGTTCGTGATGAGCCGGTCGCAAGCCGAAGCCGAGAACCTAGTTGAAGAGGTGCCCGCAGGTATCGTTCCCCGAACCTATCTTCTTACCTTTGAGTTTTGCCTTTTCCTTGTGTGTGTCCCTTAAGCCTTTTCGTCTTGGGTAGATTTAAATAGGTAGCCTAGTTGATCCCTTTAAAAGTTTGCTAAGATTTAGATTTAATGGCTAATAATTAAAAGACTTAACTAGGAAGTTTAAATTAGGATTTTTAACATCATCATAAGTGTAGTAATAGAAAGACTTCGGGAACCTTAAGGAAAAATAGAGCCTAAAACCATAACTTATTGCTAAGGAGTTTTAAACCCGAGTCTTTTACTTACCAACCCAACCCTTGAACCATTAAGCTAAATTTGTTTCTTGAACTTTATTAAAACCATAAACCTTTTGATCTATCCAATTCCTAACCCTAGCCAAATAATCCCCAAATTAAAAAACCTTCTTCTTCCCTTCACTCCCCACCCAAACCCCAGCTGCCTCTCTCTCTCTCTTTCTCTCGGCTGTAGACCAAAACCCTCCCCACCCGCGGCCATCCCCTCACCCACGAAGCAGCAACCACCAACCGGCTTCCACCCGTCAGCCACCACCCGTCGCCGCAACAACCACCGCCAGAAGCCTCATCGCCGCCAGGTTTCATCGGAAAAAGGGGGAAGGAAGGAGAGCGTGCTTCTACATCAATTTTCGGTCATCTCATCATGCCTAGGAGGTTAAGTATTATCAAAAGAGTGGAATGAGTGGATGCCCATTACTCCGTATTGGAAGGTAAAGCTCTAGAAACCGAGTTCTTCTCTCGTAAAATTTTGGATTTGCTTAATTATCAAGGCTTGTTGGAGTTGTTTTTTAAAATTAAGTGTGAGACCTATTCTGATTTAGTTCAGGAGTTTTATCATCACATGAGTATCAACAAAGAAGGGAAAAAGTTAGAAATCACCTCCAAGGTGAGGGGCACAAAGATTTCGTTGAATGAGAACCGGCTAGCTAAACTCCTCAAGTTGACTCCAATCGGAGTATCGGAGTATAAAAGAGATGTGTGGATTGGAACGGAGGAGTTGAGTCACAAGGACTACTTGGGGTATTTGTTGGGTAGGACTGATGGGTTCACCCAAGCCACGAGACCGGAAAAGAGGTGGCTAACGGCCGAGCAAAGGATTTTAGTGATGATTGTGACCGATAGCTTGTTTCTTAACAACAAGAGAAAAGACGTGGGAAGCCTAGAGTGCACCTTTGCTTACTTCTTGAAGCATAAAGTAAAATTTAATCTGCCGGCTTTGATGCTCAAGCATATGGATTATTGCGTTGGCCACAACCGTAAGAGTCTGCCTTACGACATGATTTTGAGTTGGATTCTGGAAAAGAAGGGGGTTGATGTGAGCCAAACAATGGCTAAACCTTTGGGAAAGATGATCTTTGATGCTCAGAATCTCCGTAGCTGCGGCCTTTACCAAGTTGAGAATAAGGAGTATATCACCCTGGAGGAGGTAGCAAAGAAACCTTTGGCCGAAAGGAGATTGTTGATTGAGCAGCTGGCTATCCCCATCAAAAAGCTGAAGCAAATAGTTCAAGAGGTGGGAGAAAATGAAGAAGAGGAGGAAGATAGTGACCATGACAGCGAGGAGAGTGCCCGAAGAAAAGAGCTGAGGACTAAGCAGGAACAGGAGTCCATGACTACCCAGGAGCGCATGTTGGTTCAACTGCGAAGGCAAAATCGACTCATTGAAGAGGGTTTTTCATCTCTGAATACCAAAGTTGCCACCCTGGATCGAAGGTTGGTGGTTGTGGAGGCCAAGTTAGACAGAGACAGTTCCTCGGGAGTTTCTGGCTCAGACGAGGAAGCTTCAGAGGACTCAGCTGACGACTCATCCCAAGCAGGAGAGTGAGCTAACTCCGTTTCTAACCCTTGTCTGTTTTCCTGTTGGTGACTTTAATTTTAAGTTTGTTGGAACCATATGTGTAATCTAGCTCAGTTAGTTGTTTTTCTAGTTTTGTTTTGGCCTAGAACTAGTTGTAAGTAAGTTTGTTAGTCTTACTTTGGTTTTTCTAAACGTTAGGTTTATTTTGGTGGAAACCTTATTGCTTCAAGCCTCGTTTGAAACTCACATTTGATCTTGGTCACACATTTACAAACCAAATTGTTGTGCTTAGTTGTATTTCGTTGCAACCAAGCTTCGGGGACGAAGTTTCTTGTTAGGGGTAGAGAGTGTGACACCCTGAAAATTTATCCCTTAAACGGAATTAATTATTTAATTAATTCTAAACTTGCTTTGCAAAATCATATCCCTTCCTAATTCCTTAATTAAATATTCGGAGGACCTAAATTGACCAAATTCATTGGTCAATTAAATTAGTCAAAGAGAAATACATTGTATTTTATGCTTTGTACCTAACTTTTGATGTCTTCCTAACCTTTTTGAGAATAAGGGAGGCTATTCTAGTCTTTTCAACCCTTACTTGATATCCAAGATTTTACCCTAACACCACTACCCATTAAGTTGGAAAAATGAAGGGAAAAAGTGAAGCTATTGTCCCACATTGGTTTGGAAAGAAGATTTGCTCCACTATTTAGCTCTTTTAAGACTTATTGAATTGTATAGCATAGAAGCTCTCTCTCGCGCGTAGGGGGAGGGTGCAAATCAAATTCCAAAATGAGATCGGAAAGGCTGGACTTAAGCTTAAACTCGTCCGGAAATTGGGGCTATGTTATGCCAACCTTTCGAAAAATTTCCCAACACTTTAGCTACTGAACAGACCGGACCGGATGGAGTCGTCCACGATGATACTGAACAGACCGGACCGGATGGAGTCGTCCACGGTGAACGCTTTCGAAGTCGTTCGCGGTAAATGTTCAACCGGTACGTACCGATCTCAATTCGCTACTGAACAGACCGGACCGGATGGAGTCGTCCACGGTGATACTGAACAGACCGGACCGGATGGAGTCATCCACGGTGAACGCTTTTGAAGTCGTTCGCGGTAAATGTTCAACCGGTACGTACCGATCTCAATTCGGTGCAGTACGTTATGCAGCGGTAAACGTCTACCGTTTCCGTAGGGGTGACTACGGTTCGGTTAGAATCGAAACCATTACTGTGCGAACCGGAACCGTCCGTACGGTTCTGGTTCCGGTTAAGGTTACTAAAATATTAGAACCGGAACCGCCGGTTCTGGTTCGGAACCGAATGGTTCCGGTTCCAAATCGTAAAAAAAATAAAAAAATTGATGGGCATACTGCCTCACTGCCGCAGTGGGCAGTGGCGCAAAGAGGCAAAGACTTTGGAAAGTCTTTGCCTCTTTAGCCTCTATTTTTTTTTTTTTTATATATAATTCGGTTAGAATCGTCGGTTCTAATCGGAACCGCCGGTTCATAAACCGGAACCGTACTTTGCGGTTCCGGTTCCGGTTTGTTCATTTGCGGAATGGGAACCGGAAACACGGTCACCCCTACGTTTCTAGAACGGTACATGTCTATACAGTTCATCTGACCACTGTTATGGATTTAATTTCATATTAATTCCAATTTTAAATTACATAATTAATTCTCATGTTAATGGAGCTGTTACATGGGTGTTTTAATGTCATTTTTTGAATGCTATTAAATTCCGTCACCCCTATATAAGAGAGGGTAGAGCAGCAGAATTTAAGAACATAGAAAATCATATTTTCCAGCCTCAAAACTCTCTGCTTCTACTCTCTTCTTAGTCTAATTGTGCTCATCCTGCTCTAGTTCGTCGGATTCCCTGTTTGGGTGCTCAAACAATGAATCGTAGTAAGTTTTATCCTGAGAAGCCTAGGCTACAACGGTCCTAACACTTGTGAGAGGTAGCAAATAAGGTTTTAAGGAAAGAGTGATCGATCTACTCATGCTAAAACCCTAAACCAAATACGAGCCTATTTCTTCATCTTTGCTTCCCTTTTTCTACACAAAATAATAATCCTTATTTTGTAGGATTATTATTCGGTTTTACCAACGATTTTCTAACACGGTGTCAATGAGTCGCGGCGCCAGGGGAGGGGAGTTATCTTTTGTTGAATCTAGTTAATTGGGGCTTGTTGTAAGGATCTTAGTAGGTAGTGGAAGGTCCAAGCGCATTATGTGTTCAGAGAATAAAACAGGGTAACAAATTTCTTTCCAAAGGCTTATTTAGTTGGTGAATGACAAGGGAGTCAAAGTGTTAGAAGGTCCCTAGCAGGTTTGCACAATATCCTTCGATAAGATAGTGTCGGTATGATCTTGCCAAGAGTGATCAATTTGAGTTGCTAGGTACCCCTCTTGTTTGATAATAAAAATATATATTTTTTAAAAAAGTGAACAAGCATATTAATATCATTTATAATTGGCAAATTGGTTAATGGAGTAAGGTATTTAGATTAACAAAAAATGGTGTTTCGTCAAACTTTTATATTGAGTGTCTTAGTAAATAATATAGCTAATTTTGTAAAAATATTGACTATTGTGAATAGAAATTACTTATATAATAAGATTAAAACTATTAATTTTTGGTACCAAGTGAAACACACAACTCCTATATATCTGATGGTCTATACTTAGTAAATCATTACTCCCTCCTTCCTATTTTATTTAATTTGTTTGATTTGGTTAACGAGACTTGGTTGAAATTATTTTTAATTCAATTTTTCACAATATTAAATTTAGTATAAGTATACAAAATTTATATATTTAGAAATTACACTAAAAGTACTATTAAACACAAAAAATTAATTTAAAAATAAGTAAAAAAATATTAAAAAATAAACAAAGAAGAAATAATAGTTGGTTTGACCAATAAATAGTAAGTAAGACATATATATATATATATATATACACTTCTGTTAAAATGCGGTTGCGCCTTCCCGCGTGGTCAGTGCAACCGCTTGAAAAAGACACCAATAGTGTTAAGAAAATGCACAACAATGAATGCACAAATACACCAAAAAAATGCACAACACACCCCAAAAATGCACCATAACTCCCCACCTAATTGTGCATTTCCGAACACTGTGTAGTGCTTTTATGCATACCTAGTGGTGCGTTTTTGGTGATGTGTACTTAATTTTTGCATTATTTTGTTGTGCATTTCCTAACATTGTTGGTGCATATTTGCATAACTAGCTTTTGGTGTGGCCGCACCTGAACTCTAATATATATATATATATATATATATATATATATATATATATATATATATATATATATATATATATATAGGTTTAAGTTCCAGTGAGGGTGATTAATGTGGGTGAGTTTTGTACTTAATGTACGTGAGTTTTGTACTTAAGATGCGTGAGGTTTGTGCTTAATGTGCGTGAGTGTGTAGTGCTTAATGTGCGTGAGTTTTGTACTTAAGTTGCGTGAGTCTTGTGCCTAAAGTGCATGAGTTGTGTGCTTAATGTGCGTGAGTGTGTACTTATTGTGAGTTGTTGAAACTTTAAAGTGCATGAGTTTTGTGCTTAATGTGCGTGCATTTTGTGCTTAAGGTGCGTGAGTCTTGTACTTAAGGTGCATGAGTTTTGTACTTAATGTGCGTGAGTGTGTACTTAATGTGAGTTGTTAAACTTAAGGTGCGTGTGTTTTTGTGCTTAAGGTGCGTGAGTTTTGTGCTTAAGGTGCGTGAGGGTTGTGTTTAAGATGCGTTACTTTTGTACTTAAGGTGCGTGAGTTTGTGTTCTGAATGTATTTTGTTTGTGCGTTTAATGTGCGTTTGTTGTGTACTTAAAGTGCGCAGTGTAATGCTTAATGTGAGTCCACACACACAATCGCACGTGAAGCACCATTCGCACCTGATCCCTTCCATATATATATATATATATATATATATATATATATATATATATATATATATATATATATATATAAAATCATGCATTTAAGGAGTTGATCATAAATAAAGTCACGTTAGATCTAAAATTTAGTAGACTTCAGGTGTGCTAGACTGCTAGTATTGTCATAGAGTGGTTACAAATTATCAATAATTCATTGTAATTAACGGAATCCATCCCAAATTTACGGTTGGTGTATATACTTGGGAGAGCGACAACCACGTGGGAAGTTGGAACCGCATAACCGTCAAGATTCAACGGCTAACAGTCACTAACCTGCATAAACGGCATATTTAACGCCCGTGCTTTTTGTTTACGTTGTTAGTTTCTATTGCAGCCGGGAAATCTACCTTTGACGCCTGAGAGTTTTCTTGTCCGCTTAGAAAATGCATGCATTAACAGGGGCGGATCTAGAGGGTAATGAGTACAGTAGCCCCTCTCCTAGTCTCCTCCACCGGCCACCCTATCCTTATTATATATTTGGTAAAAACTTGTGTAAGATTAGGATTCGTGAGACGGGTCAGATTAATATGTAAATATATACTTATACTGCATAATGTAATACTAATCAAGGAATAAAATATTTGTTACTCATAATGGAAAGTGTAATACTTGTTAATAAAAACTAGTATTTGCCCCCGTGTGATGCACGGAATAGATTTGTTGTAATATATTGAGAATATTTGGATTGATATATAATTATTTAAATTAAAACACCAAATATTATATAGTGCAATTGAATAATTGAGTTGGATCGATTATGTTTTCTGATGTTATCAATGCTTGAATTTGAACAAATAATTATTCAATTAGTAGCCAACGTGTAGATGTACGCATCTGGTGCTGAAACTTTAGAGATTTTATATAGCAGTGTTATGATTTGTATTAATTGACCTAATTAGCTTGTTGTCTAGCTTGCAACTCAGTTATATAAATTATTTGTATAGAATATACAACATACAACATCAATATTAATATTAATTGATATTTAATGTAATATCACAAAAATAAAGTGCTGTTTAAATAATATATAAATGCAATATGTACCTTAGAGTCATGAAATAAGCACTCTAGAGTTTGGTGGTTGACACCTTAACGGCTGTGCGTTGATATTCTCTAGACAAATAACAACGCGTCAACTGAAGGCCTATAGAGTTTTTCCTTGTCTTGGAAGATAGATCAAAGGCAGTGACAAAATTTGACTTCATTACTAAACAATAAAGAGAAAGTTGAGAAATATAAGAGAAGAATTAAAAGTATATAATGGTAGAAAATAAATGAGTTCGTGACCCTTTTATATTCAAGCAATACATATCAATATCAATTTGTCTATACTATAATTATTAAATATTAATTATTACTATTTATTAATACAATTAATTAATTAATTATTATTTAATTCATATAATTATCATAATATAATTGCCGATTATATTTCCAGCGAAATATTCATATATATTCATTTCGTTTTCTAATATTTCATTTCCTTTTGAATATGTTCATTTCTTTTTCCTTCATACAAAGAATAAATATTGATTGCCATATTCTTTTTTCGTCATAATTTTTTCTTAATATTTTATTTGTTGGTTACTAATTTTTTGGTTGGAAAAACTGTGTTATATTTCCAGTAAAATATTAATATATTCATTTCGTTTTTCCTAGTATTTTATTTCTTTTTTTCCTTCATAAAAAGAATTGAAATTGATTTTCATTCTTTTTTTTTCTTCATAATTTTTTCTTAAGTGGTGGTTACTAATAACATATTCCCGTGTGTAATATTTATTTATTTTTTTGTTCATAAAAATAATTAATATTTATTTTCATATAACTAAAAAATAATATAATTATACAAATATAATTGTTGATTATGCTTCCAGTGAAATATTAATATATTCATTTCCTTTTTCCTTCATAAATAATTAATATAATAATAATAATAATAATAATAATAATAATAATAATAATAATAATAATAATAATAATAATATAATTTGCTGAATATATTTCCGGTGAAATATGAATATATTCATTTCATATTTTCTTCATTCTTTTTTCTTTTATAATTTTTTCTTAATATTTTATTTGGTAGTTACTAATTTTTTCGAAGGGAAAACTTGTGTTATATTTTCAGTGAATTTTTAATATTAATTTTCTTTTTCATTCGGCCTGATTCCCATACCAATTATTAACAGAATACTAATAATAGATTGTCGTGTGTAATATTCATTTTTTTCATTCATAAAACGAATTAATATTCATTTTCATGTGACCAGCGAAATTTTCGACAAAAGAAGTGACCGGTGAAATTTTTGGCAAATCTAGGTCGGTTGCTGGTTACATTTTTTTTTTTTTTGTCGGAAAATTCGCCGAAAGGTGGCCTGAACGCTAATGACCTGTGATAGCAGGTCATTAACTTGTTTTTGGACTTCAATGCACCTAAATGAATTGTTGATGGGTGTAATTGCACCTTTAAAAAGTTTAGGGCCTAATTGACTTTTAAGCTAAAGTTCGAGAGCCTATTTGACCATTTTCCCCACAAAATAAGTTGTATTAAATTAGGTCAAATTCTACACGAAAATTTAGTTAAATCGTAGCATATATTTCACCCTTGAATAATATATCTTTTTAACGTAGCATATTTTTAGTTAAAAATTGTACACGGTAATTTGGTTACCATATTTAGATAATTCTTCATTAATTCATAGCATATATGATGTGGTGATATTAGCATAATATTAGATCAAATTCGTACATAATATTACCATATTCAAATAGTTCTTCATTAAATCGTAGCATAACATTACTGTATTTCTTCATTACCATATTTCTACACGTATGGTAATTTCGTTAAATCATAGCATATATGATTTGGTTATATTACGACAATATTAGATCAAATTCGAATATAATATTACCATATTCAAATAATTCTTTATTAAATTGTAGCATATATGATTTAGTGATATCACCATAATATTAGAGGACATAAAATAACCAGATTCAAATAATTTTTTATTAAATTGTAGCATAATATTACTATATTTCTTCATTATTATCATAAAAACGTAAAAAAATCCAAGGAATATTAAATATTATTATTAAAACGTAAATAATAATAATAATTACTAATTTTATTACTATTTTTGTTTTGTATATTTTTTGTTTGGTTATTAGTATTGTTTTGGAAGCTAAAACCCTGCAAACGTAAAATATATAATATAAATTGTGTAAATGACTTCGTGATATTATACTAACGCAATTTGAATAATATTTGAATTTTAAATTATTACATATTACGGAATATTAAAATATAAAAAAGATATTTTGACTTCAATCATTTCCTTTTCCTTTATTACTATAATAATAAAGCCATGGCAAATAATAATAATAATAATAATAATAACAATAATAATAATAATAATAATAATAATAATAATAATAATTAATTGACTACGATTAAGAATAAATTTAAAATTGAATGTTGTTAAGATTAAAATAAAGTAGACAAATTTCAGAGTTGAAATATATATGCAGTAAAACATAAATCGTATTATTGTACAGTGACAAATGCCTGTTACATACCAACGATAAATATAATATAAAAAATTACTGAGACTAATAGAATTTTAATTGATGTTCAATTTTTAATAACTATTAGAACCAAGAAATTATTAATATTTTCTTCCCAACTTTCATGAAAAATAAAATATCACCCCTCCCATTGAAAAACTTTTTGACCAAATTAGAGAAATTTTCATTTTTTCTCAAATTTAAGGAAAACTTTTTCTATCCAACCAAACATGCTTTACCTGGCCAGCAGGCACGTAAGGATGTCCAGTTAATTTTACAGCTTCAACATATTCATAAAATTCAATCCTAGATGACTGCTTCGTGATTCCATCTTCTTTCCACTGACCAAATCTGCGCCTTAGGTGGATTACTTCTGAAGAACGAAGACCATGTGTACCAACATATAGGCCTAATAAAATCTGAACATACATCCTCATTCCTTAATGAATATAGAGAATAAAGGTGGGAAATTAATAATAATATGGCAGTGACAATGAGTTCTTTCAAATAGCAAGAAAAAAAAAAACAATCTGAACAGCTTATGAGGTTAAGAATGTTGGGAAATTGGTCAGAATATGTCGTAGATCTAGGCTACTGTTTATATAGGCTGAGTATAGAAGAAATCCTGAATCAATCGGTGACGTGCGCAAGACACTACCTTAAAAGCAAATATTGCCCGGAGACGGTAACAGTCTTACCGGTTGCTTTCGACCAGTTAACACCGAAGCTCAGGATTGCAAAAGAGAAGAAGAGAAGAATATGTTGAGCGTTTAGAGCTCAGGGAGGAGCAGGGTATTTATAGCTATAGAATTACCTGCTCCTCCTCTCTTAGCCATTAAATTTCCACTAAAATAGGGGAGTGGTGGAGAGGACCACATTTGTAGGAGTTAAACCTCACTCCACAATTTATTGTGGATGGAAATAATTCACACTTATTTGGGTGTTATTCCCAACATCCCCCACACACTCAACAAGTGTGAATGCAGTCGATGTCTGAGCGGAAGTGAGCGCTGACTTTAATGCCAGTGGTTTAAACCTTGAACTGACACATAGTGACTTGAGTAACTTTCTCCTTAGTAGTGAATTGAATCTTGAACTAGCAAAGGAGAGGTAGTTTTGAACTCATGTGCACACATCAGCACCCATTATGCAGGTTCTTCGGAAGTCAAACTCTTTGACTTGTGGTCTACCTCTGTGTAGACCCTAGCTTAGAACATCTCATGTTCAGTTGCTTTATGAGTACGTAAGCTTGGCCTACTTTGTTGATTTTAAGCTCATTTCCTTCGACGTATCGAGGACGGCCTTTCTATTTAGTCCTTTAGCGAGAGGATCTGCTATTCTTCTCAGGCTCCATATACTCTAATGTGAGTGCTCCAGTCGTAATCAACTGTCTTACAGACTCATGTATGACCGTAATGTTCCTTCTTTGTGAGTTACAGTGTATGGGCATAGACGGTGTAGCACACCCCCACCATTGCACGTCTGCCAGTAGGTCTCTCAGCCACTCGGCTTTTTGCCCAACTAGATCAAGAAGTATAAATTCATTCTCCATTGTTGATCTAGCTTATACAAGTCTGTTATATCTATCTTAATATAGACTTCCACCATGTCTAAGTCTATTTCATCATAGACTTTTAACTCTGACAAGTCTAATCACATTATAGTTTTTTATGTCTTGTCAAGTCCATCTCAATATAGACTTTTAACTCTATCAAGTCTATCTCAGTATAGACCACCTTTAAAGGCTTATCGAGTAGTTAAGTACATAAATCAGTTGTAAGTCTTTTCTTTCTATCATAGGCATTGTTCTTTACAATGTAAACTACAGTTTGTGAATCACAATGTATATGTAGTGAAGGTGTTAGCTAGACACCCCCAAAACTCCACGTTTATCAACATATTTCTTAGCCACTCAGCTTCTTGGGATAACCCCATTATCTTTCATAAGAGGCGGTTAACCCTTTTCTACTCAAGTTAGGGATCTCTTTAGGTTTACCTCAACATAGACCATCCCAATTGAGTATAAGTCACCAAGAGCATTTTGTACTAATGTCATTATGCGGTGAATTCATTAGGTTTGTCTCAAGAAAACCACCCTTTCTCAAAGAGTTATGAATTCATTAAGAGCTGTAGCTCAACCTCACAAGTACACACACTGTCGAAATGACCAACTAGTGTACTATTTTGTAACTCTTTTCATGGCTTCGCTTGACCACAGAAGTGGGATCCACCACGAATTCATTACCACTTGGACTTTAAGTCCTTCCAATGAGTCAGCGACTAATCCTCATAATTAGCCCTCAAGTAAGTTGATTCTCTTGACCAAACTTACATGCACTTTGACGAGTACTTTGTTTACTCGTAAATAATCCCTTGATATTTTCATGTTTAACATGAAACATTCTCTTTCATCATTATTCTCAATACCACAGAGAAACTTCTGATGAGAATATAAGGAGTTTATTACCCCCACAATGCAACACTTACAAATATTTGTTGTCAAATGTATTTGATCTCTTACCCAGACTGATCTTTGGTGCCCAACATTAGCTCCTTTGTAGACTGAGTTTTGCCGATTTGCTTTGTGGAGCATTATAGAAGCTTCGCACTCTGCCTGATACATGCTCAACAGTTGAATATATTTCAACAAACTTGGTTATCTCAATTGATCACAATTACCCTTTAATTAGGAATTATAGGTATTTCAATATGACTCAAGCAAGAGTTTAAATAATATATATATACAAACGCTCATTGTTAGTAAGCCATAGAAATAATGTTGTCTACATGCTACATCAAGTTGAACAACATAATCACAAATTTCACATCATATTCTTATAAGAAATTAATGTTATACACAAGGAATATGTTCGAGCTCATATTTATTCGGAAATATCTCTCAACAATGAGACTTTAGAGTTGCCACTTGCACAATTTTCCATTCCCTTGAGAAAATTAAAACTCATATAAAGCCTTCATAAGATGCAGATCAATATTACTATTGCAGTACTTCAACAATTTCTATTGCAAGGCTTTGATTAACAACATATGAGAGTCAACCTCATTTCAGGTGAAGATCAAGTGGCGCTCTAACTAGCCTGCATGATCAACACCATACTTCTTAAATCTCCCAGGTCGAGTGGTGAAACCGAAGTTTTCTTAAAAACCATCTTCCTAGACAGAGTATTCAAAAACAATGACTTTTCCATGCTACCACCATAAATGTGAGTAAAGCCTTTGAAATTAAACTCAGTACACAATTTAAATATTTAAGATTATGTGACTGTAATATAGTATGTATCTCATCAAATAGTGCAATGTTTGTAACATATCCACAATAATAACACATAATGTTGTAAATTGACATGTGCATAAGTACACAATTTATAGACTTTATATCATATTGATGATTTAATCACTTAGCAGTAGTGTTAAATCATCACTTCTAACACAACAAATTCATAAAGCTCATACATGTGAATAATAACAATTCACTTATCTTCGTGTACACCGCTGTTAATTTTCTATATAATATTCAAAGCACTCACTATACAAAATATGGAATGGTGATTTCTAAAATGCTTGTCACAATATATATTTCACGTTTAACATGCTCTCAAAAGATAATAATCAATTGAATGCAAAGATATAGGCAAACCATCTTCTAAATTATGTCATTATGATAATTTTAAGGGACATGGTCAATGCCAATAATATATGACTACTAATGCTCAAGACAATCATTTGCATATGATAGTCTATTATCATATAAGTATGCATGTGCCATATTAAAATATGAGGAGGCAAATCTCATTGGCAAGACTGAGCTATATGCAAAGAGTATACATGAATAATGACTCTTCAACTCCATGCTACAAACAAATTGCAACCAAAGACTGATATATATACTTATTAAATCTTTATACAAATAATTTTAGTACATGATTCAAATCTTTAAAACCATGTGACAAAGATATATAATTATATATGCATCTCATATTCAATTTGAAGGAACAAATAGCCCCCACTAATAAATTAATCATGCATCACTTAAATTTATGTTTCCCAGTTATCTAACGCATAATCACTTTTTGATCTCATTTTGTGAAGAACATCATATATAACATTTTCGAACAACTCTAAATCCAAGAAACACATGCCTACACATAGACATAACAATATGCATGAGATATTGATCATCAAGATTAACCATTTATATATCTTGGATGTTAAGAGTGAGAGAGCATGTTTAAGTAATTTAATGATCTTGCTATTTCAATTCTTCAAGACCAATATGCTATAAAAGATAATTATGAGATATATCATCATCGTAACTATAACTGCTTACACTTTAAATTCAAGAGCACAAGATTTAATAATGACTAAGTCATAATATATACAGAATATTAATAATTTTGTGTGCTGAAAAGCATGTAGCTAATTATCTCTTAGTTATGTCAATCCTCATGTTGTGCACACTGAAGAGAACGAACCAAAAGATGAAATATAACGTGGTGATGATGCATGAAAATATTTCTAACACCCATTAAAAGAATTAACACACACACATGTATTAAAGAAATAATACTTAGCTCAGAGTTCGACAGACTTGAAGTGGATCATCATCTTAATCGCCTACCCGCAGTAGTTCAGACTGGTGAGAGGTTCGAGCTTGGCGAGGTCAGAGAAGGTTTAGATCCGAAGGTCGACATGATAACTTAAGCACATATATTTGCTTTTAACTGTTGGGAAATTGGTCAGAATATGTCGTAGATCTAGGCTACTGTTTATATAGGCTGAGTATAGAAGAAATCCTGAATCAATCGGTGACGTGCGCAAGACACTACCTTAAAAGCAAATATTGCCCGGAGACGGTAACAGTCTTACCGGTTGCTTTCGACCAGTTAACACCGAAGCTCAGGATTGCAAAAGAGAAGAAGAGAAGAATATATTGAGCGTTTAGAGCTCAGGGAGGAGCAGGGTATTTATAGCTATAGAATTACCTGCTCCTCCTCTCTTAGCCATTAAATTTCCACTAAAATAGGGGAGTGGTGGAGAGGACCACATTTGTAGGAATTAAACCTCACTCCACAATTTATTGTGGATGGAAATAATTCACACTTATTTGGGTGTTATTCCTAACAAAGAACACAATTGGAAAGTTTCTAATTAATCACCATTTAATGGGTCCTGAGAGGTCGGAATCTCGATGCGATTAAAAGTAGATGATTTTGACAATGCTTGGGGATTTCGAGCCTGGTTTAGAGTAAGAGTAAACAACTTGCTAACGTCTCTAATCACCTGCAAGTTTTTAAGTCACAGAAGATAAATCAATAATAATACAAATTATAATTCACTAAAAAATTATCTCAGAGGAATTAAAAAAAAAAAAAAAAAAAAGGAATCACTTTCCAGTTTCGCAAAGCGCTTCATTGCCTGTGAGGAAAATAAGAGTTTAATTTCTGATAAGAAAAACGCTGGGTCTTCATTGCTGCCGGAAAATTAAGAAATCAATTTTGTAGTCAATGTTACTCGGGTCTCCATCAACGCCCAATCCGTTGGATCCAGCAGCACTAAAAACACTTCAAGCTACAATTGCAAAAATAATAATAATAATAATAATAATAATAATAATAATAATAATAATAATAATAATAATAATAATAATAATAATAATAATAATAATAATAATCTTGAAAACTGTAAAAAAAAAAAAAATACTTACGTTTTCATGAGTGCGACACCAAGATATGATTCCACAGAGAGAACAGGAAGAAGACGAAAACAGTGCAAAAGGAAAAATTATGATTTCCAAACTCACCAATCCATTGTATTTATAGGTAGAAAATATGAGAATTATAAATTTGTATAATTTTTCAAAAAGGAAAGGTATAATTATGTAATATTATCAATTAATTAATTTTCATTTTACATTTGCTTACCAAATAGGTTTTACTACAAAAGTTTGAGCGGGGAAATGAAATAGGAGAATTTTGTTTATATATATATATATATATATATATATATATATATATATATATATATATATATATATAGATTTGATTACGGACAAATTCACCAAAATTTTAACAAATTCGTCATTGTAACATTTTAACTTTAATCAAAACATAAAAATATATATATAATAACTCGGTAATTTGCTCCAAATTGCTAAAACTAATACAATACATACATTTTGGGTTAATATTTCACAACTCCCACTAATAATAAATAAATAATGTCAAACACCTTGTGCTCAGATGGAATGTAGTGACCTTCCCAAGCACCTTGTGCTCAGATGGAATGTAGTGACATCTCCTATGTGGAAGGTCATACTCTTTGTGCTTCATTAGGTTGAGAAAGTATGTATGAACAGATATTACAATGTAATAGAGTCAATAGCATTCAAAAAAAAAATATTTAAAATAAGAAGACAAAGCTAAGGTTTCTTAAATAAAATTTTTTTGACTTCTCAATACTTGCCCACATTGGTGGACAAACAATTATTTTTAAGAGGAGTAATAATGTTCCTCTTATATAGAGGAGCTCGAGAACTCCTTTTTCAAACATTTTCAATGTGGGATCAAAATGATCCAACATCATTTACGAAGGGGAGCCCGTGGCTCCCTTTTTTAATTTTAATTTTATGTTATATATCGTTTTGTTTGGATTATTATTATTATTATTATTATTATTATTATTATTATTATTATTATTATTATTATTATTATTATTGTTTTAATCAAACTAGTATTTTCACCCGTGCGATGCACGTAATGGAATTGTTGTAATATATTAAGAATATTTAAATCGATATATAATTATTTAAGAGTTAATTTCACCAGAGGTCGCTTATCTCCTGAAAATTCCAAATTTAATCCTAGACGGTAGTTATTAATTATTACGATTTATTCTATATCATAATTCTTACGTTAATATTCTTACAATTATTATTAACACTTAATTACTTTTAGATATTATTATTACCACTTATATTATTATTATTAGTTTCTTTTCAAGTTCTGTTAGTATATAATGGTCGTGAGGCACAATAATAATATAAATATAATTAAATATTCTTGTATTGTATTCTGTGAGTCACAATAATAATATAACAATAATTAAATATTTTTCAATTCTATATTCTTCTAGGATTTCTATTACCATCATTAAATATTCCCTAATTCCCCATAATAAAATAATTTAACCAATTCTAAAGAGAGATTATTAAATAATACACATGACATTTTTTAATTAAATTTTTTAAAAATTCATTAATAAAACATAAGGTTTTCATAGTTTTTTCTTAGAAACTATTTAATAAAGCATTTTTTTTAGAAATTAGTGGGTCAAACCGCCTACGGCTGTTTGAGTGGATAGATCTCAAAAAAATACGCGATTTCAAAAAAACATTTGTCCAAAACGGACAACCGAGTCAAAAGTTATGCTTTGCCGAACTTTTGACACTTTACAACCTATAAAAAAAATTTTAAAAAAAAAAAATTAATCGCCGGCTCAACCAGCGAAGCAGCCGCGGAGGAGGCCGATTCCGGACTTCCTAGCCGCGGCCAGCGGCGCAATAAAAAAATTATTATTTATTATTAGGGGGTTTGGGAAATATTAACCCAAAATGTGTATAGATAGATTGATAGATTACAATAGAAATTATATTACAGTATTTTATAATATTAGAATAGAATTTTAACCCTAAATTATTGTACAAATAGGAAAGTAGAAATCAATATATTTTATTAGGAAGAGAGATTTTATAGGAATTGGGCGGGAAGTTAAAATTGCATGATTTTATTTGTATATATAGTATAGATGTACTCCGTAATACTTTTACACTTTGATTTAAAAGTATTATGTTGACTCGAAGTGTTTTGTCAAAGTTATGTGCAAAAAGAATTCCAGCTCTATAAAGGAATTCCAAGCCTAAGAGGAGTAGTTATTGAAGAGTACTAGTTCTAAAGGAAATTGTTATTGAAGTTTTTCCTAGTTCTAGTCTAATTAGGAATAGCTTTATTATTCACGAATCTGTTAGGAGTAGTTACTATAAATAGGGGTTGTCCTTTCTTGTAGAAGTCAAGCATTCAACATTAATCTTGTGAGGTACGAGAGTCTTTGAGAATAGGATACTAAATTCTCCTAGAAAGTAGTACATGTGTTTAGGTTTCAATAGTTTGATAGGAAAGATCATTCTATTGTGTAAACTCAGGTTCCAAACAGTGTACTTTAAATATTGAGCTTTTAGTGGATTTAGGCAAGTTCTCAAATTGAGAAGTGCCTCGCAGATTAGGGTTGTTTGCCCGAACTGCGTTACAGATCATTTGTGTTACAATGTTAGTTTCAACATCACTGTGTGCTGCGCTTATATATATATTTCAATTGGTATCAGAGCCAAACTGCTTAAGTTATTAGCAGGATCCTAATGGAGTTTCCCAGAGAAGGACTGTCAAGCACTAGGCCACTGCCATTGGCACGAATTTTTCCTACTGGAAAGCTAGAATGCAAATATACATCTTGGCACAAGGAGAAGGTGTCTGGAATGCTATAGAAAACGAATGGAAAACTCCAGTTGATGATAAAGGAAACATAAAACCTAAAATTGACTGGAGTGAAGAAGAAAAAACAGAATATAACTTCAACTCGAAGGCAATGAATGCAATTTATGGAGCTGTGAGCGAAGATACCTTCAAACTGATTGCCTCCACTCGCATAGCCAAAACTACGTGGAGTATATTATGTGATCATCATGAAGGGAACACGTCTGTAAGACAATCCAAATTACAGATGATACAGACAGAGTTTGAAAACTTGAAAATGGAAGAAGAAGAAAATATCACACAATTTAGTGCCAGAGTTTTAAGCATCTCTGGAGATGCGTTTAACCTAGGCGAACCTATTCCTGAACCTAGGCTCGTCAAAAAGGTCTTACTTCCCTACCTGAGAGATTTATGATAAAGGTTACAGCCATCCAAGAAAACAAAGATCTAAACACCTACAAACTGAGTGATCTAATGGGAAATCTTCAAACATATGAGCTTGAGATACTGCAAAAAAGGAAAAATAATGACAAAGGAATTGCGTTCCAATCAAAGCAGAAAGGAAGTCCAGAAATTGATACTGAAACCATGGAACAATCAATTGTTCTCCTAACAAAGAATTTCAACAGAGTTCTCAAACAATTCAACAAATTTAGAAACAAAAGTGCTTCAATCAATCAAGGGGACTTCCCAACTGGACAAAACCAATCTATTTCAAAAAGAAGAGACAGTTCAAATACAGAAGGAATACAGTGCTATGAATGCAAAGGTTTTGGACACATCCAATCAGAATGTGCCACATACTTGAAAAGGAAAAATAAAACATATATAATAACCCTAAGCGATGACTCAGATAGTGAAGAAGATGACAGCAACACAAATTTCGTAGCCTTCACCGCTAGCCATGAAAGCAACAATAGCGATGACATACAAGAGTTACTAGAGGCATACACTCAACTAAATGCCAAGTGGGAGCAGATCATCAAGGTAAATTTAGAACTCATGGAAGATAATCATTATTTAAAAAATGAAAAAAGAACGAGTAGAAAAACAATACAAAGAAGCTCAAAACGAACTATTAGACTTCAAAAACAGAGAAGCTAAACTACTACAAGAAATCAAGGAGCTTACCGAAAGACCCAGGACTCCAAGCACAGACACCAGTGAGAATCACCAAACCGAGATACAGGAAGTGTCTCAACAACACTTCCGACACCGAAGAAGAATAAGGTGCTACTATTGCCACAAACTGGGACACATCAAAGCACACTACTACAAGAGACAAAATGATCTTTACTACAGACAAAACAACAGAGTGTGGCCAACACAGAACAGAAATAATAGTAAGAAAATCTGGGTAAGAAAAGACCAAAATGTTGCATATACCTCCAAAACAAACAAAAAGCAAGATATATGGTACTTTGACAGCGGATATTCAAGGCATATGACTGGAAATTCAGAAAATCTTGAAAACATCCAGTACAAAAATGAAGGGCATGTCACTTTTGTAGACGGTGGAAAAGGACAAATTATTGCAAATGGTACCTTGAATGTCCATGGGCTGCCTAAGTTGCCAAAAGTCCTTTTAGTACAAAGCCTAAAAGCAAATCTAATCAGCATAAGTCAGCTTTGTGAAGATGAACTCAAAGTAGAGTTCTCTAGAGACAGTTGCAATGTGTTTAATCAGAATCACGAGTGTGTCATGGTGGGAAAAAGGTCCACAAACAAATGCTACACATGGGATAGTGATCTATCCTGTTTACAGACAACCATCAGTCAAACACAACTATGGCAGCAACGTATGAGACACATAAATTTTCATGACCAAAGAGCATCTTCAGGTTATTCATCAAACAGTAGGGCTTTTAGTGTAAACAGTACAATGGAATCCATGAATGTGGTTATTGATAACACAATAACCACTAATGATGACGAAAGTCCCAGAGTTGTTGAAACAACTGTTCCAACACCTCTGACTACTGTTAAGCATGATCACAAAACAGAGACAGAAACCAAAAAACAGGAAAAATTACATTCAACTGGGAACTTGAAAATTCAGAAAAATCATCATTTAGAAAACATCATAGGGAATCTCAATCAAGGAATCAAAACTAGAGGAAAGAAACAAGATTACCTCAAATTAGCCAAAGGAGACTATTGTTTCACCTCCAGGTTTGAAACAAAGAATAATGATGAAACACTAAGAGATGAATTCTGGATAGAAGCCATGCAAAAAGAACTACAAAAGTCTGAAAGAAACGAAGTCTGGGAATTAGTATCTACACCCAAAAGATGCTAATACTATTAGAACAAAAATGGATTGGAAAAGGGGTTGTGAGACCAGTAGAGGTGTAGGCACACAACCTGTTCGACAGAATGTCAAATTGGGCTCTGCTCGTCTGCTTGATCAGAATGCAAGACTACACTGTGAGGCTGATTTTGAAGAAGTTGTGATGGACCTGATGAATGAGATAGGTGAAACTGTATTGAATGAAGTAGCATTGATAGAGGAAGTTAGGCAGGATGTGCTCCTTTCCTTTGACCATGCACAATCAGATAGATCATCAGAAATCAAATCGGAGGCAAATTGGAGATTTGTTCCCGAAGATTGGTCAAATTAGCGAAGGAGGTGACCGGTATATATCTGCTATCACGACTGGTGAGACTGTCAGATTGAAGGAAAACTCTCCGATTGTGACAATCTCAAGTGCGGAATGGGAAGAACTAGTGAAATCGAAGGAGTGGGTTGGGCGTTTTTGCGAGAGAGCGTCCACCTTTGGACCGCCTTAGGGCTGATCAGAGAATGATCGAAAAAAAATAAATTATTTTTGTAACTGTCAAGAAAACAAGAAAAGAATGATGAAGTCACAAATAAAGACTCAAGACAGCACTAATTAAATAAGAGAGATACGTGGAATCAATTAAGGGGGAGAAAAATCATAAATCAAGCCACTATGAGATCAAGGTTTTTGCCAAAAATTTGACAAAGGGGGAGATTGTTGACTCAAAGTGTTTTGTCAAAGTTATGTGCAAAAAGAATTCCAGCTCTATAAAGGAATACCAAGCCTAAGAGGAGTAGTTATTGAAGAGTACTAGTTCTAAAGGAAATTGTTATTGGAGTTTTTCCTAGTTCTAGTCTAATTAGGAATAGCTTTATTATTCACGAATTTGTTAGGAGTAGCTACTATAAATAGGGGTTGTCCTTTCTTGTAGAAGTCAAGCATTCAACATTAATCTTGTGAGGTACGAGAGTCTTTGAGAATAGGATACTAAATTCCCCTAGAAAGTAGTACATGTGTTTAGGTTTCAATAGTTTGATAGGAAAGATCATTCTATTGTGTAAACTCAGGTTCCAAACAGTGTACTTTAAATATTGAGCTTTTAGTGGATTTAGGCAAGTTCTCAAATTGAGAAGTGCCTCGCAGATTAGGGTTGTTTGCCCGAACTGCGTTACAGATCATTTGTGTTACAACGTTAGTTTCAACATCACTGTGTGCTGCGCTTATATATATTTCATATTATATTTTTTTCTTCAAAAGTACAGTATATAACTTTCCCTTAAAAGTAAGAAGACTTACCCTTCCATAGCTCGTAGGGAGTCTTCCAATGAACCTTGTTGACTATGGAACAATTTTGGGTGAAACACGTTGTGTTAACAGCTTCAGCCCAAAACTTTTTAGGTAAGCCGAAAAGTGCTATCATTGACCTTACGGCTTCTTTGAGAGTCAGGTTTCTCCTCTCAACTACACCATTTTGTTTTGGTGTCCTAGTGGCTGAAAATTGATGGAGAATATCGAATTGTCCACAAAAACCTTGGATGACTTGATTTACAAACTCCGTACCCTGATCTTACCTTATCTTCTCATTGTTGGAACTCTTCTCGTTCTGCAATTGCTTCAACAGCTCGGGTAGCAACTTCTCAGTCGCATTCCTCTTCATTAAGAAGATTGTCCACATATATCTAGTGTAGTCATCTACTACCACTAGAGTATACTTACGACCAGTTAAGCTTACTGGGTCAACTAGCCCAAATAAATCCATGTGAAGTAGACTCAAAGGTCTAGAGTTTGTATCACATCATTTTGACTTAAACAAAGATTTGATTTGTTTCCCTTTTGACAAGTTTCACAAACCCTATCTTTGTTGTAAGTCACGTTTGGTATGTAGTCCCTCTACTAAACCTCCCCTAGCTACCTTATTGATTGCTTTGAAGTTGAGATGGTTGAGCTTATTGTGCCATTCCCAACTTAAGTCTGAGTTACCTTTAGCTACCAGGCAAACATTCGGTCTGGCCGAATCTCAATCTACTACATACATATTCTTTCTTCTCCTTACGGAAAGAACATTTTCTCCATTCTCCTCACTGATTACACAACAATTGTCCTTGGAGAATTCCACCTTATACCCTTTATCGCAGAACTGAGTAGTGCTTAGAAAGTTGAACTTCAACCCTTCTACATATGAAATGTCCTTAAAAAAAAAATCAAAAGTTAATCAAGGGTATGTTTGGAAATCTAGAAAATGACTTTCGGAAGTCATTTTTTGAATTTTTCTTGTTTAGTTATTCAAGGAACATTTATAATATATCATAAAATTCTTCTTATTATATAGTTTTTTACACACACATCAACATTATTATTTTTATCCATAGTATGCTGAGATTTATATGCTAATTATATATATATATATATATATATATATATATATATATATATATATATATATATATATATATATACTAATAAGAGCCCAAGAGAGTTAGGCCTGTAATGGGTAGAAAAAATGGCGGTCACAGATTTTAATCAAATGAATGGCTCAGATTGATTAAAAGATTGATCAGATTTAAATTTCACACTAAAATTTCCTAAAATACCCACACACCGTTACTAATTCCGTTAAAATTTTAAGAATTACCGTTAGTTCACTGTTAACTTACTCATTGATTTCAATAAAAAAAAAAAAAAAAAGTCTTAGGTTCGAACCTCATCCCAATCAAAGTTGGCATAATTAGTACTTTATTTTACTCTTATTAAATTATATAAATAATAATTTAGTAGTTACAACAAAAAATAATACATATGCATTTCTTTAATTTAGAATTATGTGTCCACAATGCCTTTATTCAAAAAAAAAAAAAAGTTATTCATTATCAATAAATTAAATAAGAGAAATAATTTTATTAGTTATATTGTTTTTATTTTTCTTCAATATAAAAATTCTTTATATTCAAATTTATTAATTGATTATATTCGCTACATTGTCCTTACAATGTCTTTATTCAGTGAAAAAAAAATTATTAATTATCAATAAATTAATTAAAAGAAATATTTTCATTAGTTATATTGTCTTAATTTTTCTCAAATGTAAAAATTTTTACATTCAAATTCATCAATTGATTATATTCACTACATTATCTATTATTTTTTTTTTCACTATTTTTCTAATTAAATATCAAAGTTATAATACAAAATAATGCTATATATTTATTTATCAAGTATTTTATTAATACCATGAAAAATTAAAAAAATATAATTAATAAAGCCAACCATATTAACTACTTTGAGAGATTTTGTGACAAAGAGAGTATTCAAATCACACAACAAATTGAAGTGAGAACTACCTCGCAATGTCCTTGTTTGATAATCAGCAGTTAGCGGTTAGCGTTAGCGGATTTGACCAGCGAATTTATTTAATTATTAACATTGGGTAGAAAAAATGACCGCCAAATTATTAAATCAAATGAATGGTTCATATTGTTCAGGTTTTAATTTTTTTCTTTTAAGATTTTCTAATTTATCCTTAATTATACGATTATCCATTTAACTTTTTCGTTAATTCACCGTTAGTCTAATTCTAATATTAAAGTCTAATATAGAATTATAACTACACCATTAATCTAATTCTAATATTAAAGTCTTAATAGAACTTAACCACAAATCCTAATGTCGGAATCTCCTCAAACAATATTAGTATATATTTAATATTTTATGCTCTAATTTTTATTTGTTCTCCCTTATGTCCCGTATTTGGTTTCAACTATACCTATACAATTATTTTATTGACAATTATAATCAATCTTGACTATATTATCTTGCATTTGTAAACATAGAATTACCTATTTAACTCGCACGGGCTTAGCTCAATGGTTTAGTGGGTAGTATTTGGGAGAAGAGACCAAGATTTGAACCTCGGCGACGGCAGTGCAGGAATTATGTCCAAAGTGGGCAGATTTCTTGTGCGTATCAGCATTTGGCCCTGTCTACTGAACCATTGAGTCACCGTGATTTACAACTTCCCACAATGCTCTGTCGGGTCGGAGTGTGGGGGGCCCTTGGGGTTGGGGACTCAACCTTTGGGAGAAGAATTACCTATTTAAATACGCAAATTCAACCTTCAATTATCTATGCATGAACAATTTCAATATAATCCTGTCTTAATATACTTTAAAGTACTTATTTAACAAAAAAGCATTGGGCATTATCCCAATCGTGCAATGCGCGTAAAAAAACTAGTATTATTAATAAACATCAACAAAAAAAAAACTATTTCATTAGAAATTAAATTCATAACAATATTGAAAAATAAAATTTATAATAAAAGAATTGAACAAATAAAATATTTAAAAATATAACTACAAGTTGCATAAAATAAAAAAAAATCTAATATTAATAATATATATAAAAAATTATACTTGATATATTGCTAGACATCACACAAAGAATTATTATTTGCAATAGCAATTTGAGACAACAACAAAGTGCTACTTTTGCAACTCCAAATTGTTGTTGCGAACAATATTTCGCTATTCGTAGTAACCTGCTGTTAAAAAAATGGAAAAATATATATTACGAATATAAACATAAAAAGAATAAAAATCAAAATATATAAGTATTTATGTGAATATTATGACACATATACTAAAATTTGACGATGAAAAATTTACTTTGTTCATGTATTTAGGGAGAATTAGAGAAAGTTAGGGATAAAAAATTCATAGAAAATAATAAAAATCAATATAAACAAGCAATGTGGTCTAATGGTATCCGGGTTGGACTTCCATTTGGAAGATTATGAGTTCAAGCCTCAGTGGAGGCGTTATTGGTTCTTTGTGTTTCAGTAGGTTGAGAAAGTATATGAATAGATACTACAATGTAATAGAGCCCAGCAGCTTTCAAAAAAAAAAAGCAATAATATAAGAAAAAAATAATTTTATTAAATTTAGATAGGTTTATAAAGTTTAAATAGGGGAAAGAATAGAGTTTAAATAGAGAGAGAGAGAGAAAACATTCAAAGTTGTTAGAAAGAAAATTTTGAAATCTTGGGGTTGATGGTTGGATTTCGACTATTGATATTTGAGCAGGAAAAGCCTACAAAAGTCCTAAAATTAAAAAGTCTACAAAAGTTTTTAACTTGTTGAATACCACATGACTTTTAAAGACTCTCTATAAGTCTTAATCGAATACCACACGATTTTTAAAGACTCTTTAAAAATCTTGATTGAATACTGCTTGACTTTTAAAGACTCTCTAAAAGTTTGAATTGAATACTTCCAAACTTTTAAAATTCATAAAAGTCTTTAAAATTCTATTAAAGTCATGATTGAATACACCCCCCTTAATTCAATCTGATCCTTAAGTCACATCAATTGTGTCTAGCTATGAATTATTTTTCAAAGTGGTGCTTTAATTTTAACCCAAATATAAATCAAAATTGTACAATCAACATATTTTAACCAAAGATTTACTTTCTTATTATCACATTTCAAGTATTTAACATATTACCTTATCTCTAGCATAAAACCATGCATGATTCCTGGCCCAAGGACTAAAAGCATAACTTCAAAGGAATTTAAAGACTAAAGCACCCCCTTGGAAACTCTAGGCCTAAAAGTTGGGCGCACTACTGGAAATTATGAAATTTTCGACCACCTAAAAGTGATCTTATATCAAGTCGAAAGTAAAAAGTGGTCGGAAATAGCAACAAAGGTTTTTCCGTATACCAAAAGTGGTCGGAATAAGACTTTCGACTTGATTTAAGATCATTTTCAGGTGGTCGGAAATTTCATAATTTCCAGTAGTGGCGGTATTGACCCTTATTTGTGCTTCAGTAAGTTAAGAAAATAGTTATGAACAGATACTACATTGTAACAAAGTCAATAGTACTTAAAAAAAAAAAAAAAAAAAAAAAAAAAGAGAAAAGGGTCAAATAGACCCCTAAACATTACCCTAAAGGTCAATTAGCCCCCTAAACTTTAAAAAATGTCAATTAAACACTCAAACATGCTAAATTTGGTCAATGAAGCCCAAAAATCGGTAAATGACCTGTTTTTACCGGTCATTTTAATTCCGGCGACGAAATCCGGCCACCGGTGACGAATTCCGGCCACCGGCGAATTTTTCCGGCGGCCGACGAATTAATTTTCTGGCCGTCCGGTCGTCTTCCACCGGAGAAGACGACCGGACGGCTGCCTTCTCCAATGGAGAAGGCGGCAGGCGGCCGTCTGCCGCCTTCTCCAGTGGAGAAGACGACCAGATCTGGTCGTCTTCTCCATTGGAGAAGATGACCAGATCTGGTCATCTTCTCCAATGGAGAAGACGACCAGACGGACGTCTTCTCCATTGGAGAAGACGACCAGATCTGGTCGTCTTCTCCACTGGAGAAGGCGGCAGACGGTCGCCTGCCGCCTTCTCCATTGGAGAAGGCTGGAGAAGGCGGCCGTCCGGTCGTCTTCTCCGGTGGAAGACGACCGGACGGCCGGAAAATTAATTCGCCGGCCGCCGGAAAAATTCGCCGGTGGCCGGATTTCGTCGCCGGAATTAAAATGACTGGTAAAAACAGGTCATTTACCAGTTTTTGGGCTTCATTGACCAAATTTAGCATGTTTGAGTGTTTAATTGACCTTTTATAAAGTTTAGGGGGCTAATTGACCTTTAGGGTAATGTTTAGGGGTCTATTTGACCCTTTTCTCAAAAAAAAAAAAAAAAAAAGCTATTTCCTTATTACATAAGGATTAAGATTATCATAAAAAAATTCTAATATATATTAAATAGCATGTTGAAAAAACATTTTTCGTTCCAAAAAAAAAAAAAAAAAAAAACTATTTTTCTCCGACCAAAGAAATAAGACAAAACCTGCCCCTAGGTTATATATAGTTCAATGGTGCAATGTAAAAGTCAAATTGAGGTAATTAAGTCTCAAAGGGATTAACAACTACTCAATCTATCTCATTTCACATGTGGTTTTTACTATTCATTGGTTAAACAAACTCTTTCTTCTATACTTATTTTCTTTAATATTTTTTATACTTATTTTAAAATTTAATTTGTTGTGTGTAAGAATATTTTTATGTAGTTTCTAAATATATAAATTTTATATACTAATACTAAACTTAGTATCATAAACAATTAAATTAAAAATAATTACATATAAGCATCGTTAGTCAAATTAAACCAACACAAAATGAGATGGAAAGAATACAAAGTAAGAGTTTAATTCTTATTGAAAATTCAAATCACTAATTGAGTTTTTAGTCATCCTGAAGTCGTTATATCGTGCACCAGGGCGCACAATGCATTGTGCGCCCTGCCCAAAACAACATCATTTTTTATGTTAACATTTTTTATGTGTATTATGTTAAAAATTTATGTGTATTATATTAAGAGTTTATTGTATTATGTTAAGAATTTATGTGTATTATGTTAAGAGTTTATGTGTATTCTGTTAAGAGTTTATGTGTATTACGTTAAGAGTTTATGTGTATTATGTATTATGTTAGATTATGTGTATTATGTTATGAATTTATGTGTATTTTACTATACAATTCTGTACATTCGAAATAGAAATTTTTTTTTAGAAGTTAACGATAAAAACGAAAAGCGAAATTTCTAAAAAAAAAAAATACAAGACGATGTCGTTTTGGTTAGTACGCACAATGCATTGTGCGCTCCTGGTGCACGATATAATTGGGACCTGATGCACTGTACTCATTGGGACAAAGGCCTAGAGGCCGCAGATCGAAAAGTAAAGACGACCTTCGCGTTGCAGGGGTTTAACCTTTAAGAAACAAGACAAAGCCTTGTCGTAATTTAGCACTGAACCAGTCAATATCCTAATGAAAGGGTAACAGTAGTACAAGCGGCAGGCTACAGAGTTTTCATTATTTAACATGCATGCCAAACCAGTTAATATCATAATTAATGTCCTTATTTTGCGGCAACTTATTCAAGTAAATCTTTCTTTTTAACTTGCAACATTCTCTACTGTACTGTTGAAAGTTGATTGAGGAATACTCACTATTTTTTGGTGTGTCTCACCGTTTCCACTATCGAATACAGTAACTAATCTTCTGGCTGAATTATAGGTAACTCTTTTGAATCAACTTATTTGGAGATTTAAAACTGCTCCATATCCAAAGTCAAGGATCGGACCTTGACCTTTGATATGATTAAGGATGGATGAGCCCCTTCCACTCATCCATACCCCCAGGTTTATACACTAATTTAGTTTTAGGGTTTAGTTCAAATAATACTTAATTGTTGCCAAGTAGCTTATAGTTCAATGACACTTTCGTGACACTCCCAAATGAGAGATCACATGTTCGCACTCAGTTGGGACATTCACGTTTTGTGCTTCAATAGATCGTAGTACTCAAAAATACTTAATTGCTACGACCATTTAGATTTTGATCAAGTTATTTTATTATGGGAAAACGACACTTTTTCCCACTTTGTTATATACTTATAGCACTTTTTCCCCCTAAATTATTTAAGTGGCAGTTTTTCCCTCTGATATATTAAATGGACATATTTACCCTTAAAATAAATATTTCATTTATTTTTCTTCTCCAACAAATTATAACCACGATTTGAAAAAATAAAATACATTAAGTGTTAAATTTAGAATATTTTAAAAATAAAAAAATAAAATTTTAAATGAAAATTTGAACCAATCGTTCAAATTGGATCCAAAATCGTGAACCGACGGTTCAAAATAAAACTCAAATCGCGATTATATATACTTATATGTGAGAGTCAATATAAATGCGGAAAAAAATACACTATTTGCAAATATTATAATTCTAATTTAAGCTATTGCTAGTAGTTGTTCCGATTTGAACCTCCGGTTCACGGTTCAGGATCCATTTTTTTCCAGTTCATGATTTTAATAAACGGAAACCCAAATATTGGGTTATGTTATGAATCATAACGGAAATTTTTTAATTTGATTGCTATAGAGTTTTGTTCAGTTCGAACCGAATCGTGGTCATCCCTACGTATAAGCAATAATTTGGTGAAGAAGAGAAATAAATAAAATATTTGTTTTAAGGGTAAAAATGTCCATTTAATATTATCAGGGGGAAATACTGCCACTTCTTTAATAATTGAGGGGGCAAATGTGAATGCATGAATAACTCAGGGGAAAAAGTGCTATAAGCATATTACACAGGGAGAAAAAGTGTCATTTTCCCTTTTATTATTGAATTAGATAAATTAAAATAAGATGCCACCCATGTGATAAACTGCATTAATTAAGGTGTGATTGCTCCAAATTAAACACTCACTTAATTAAAGCCAAAAAATTCTCACATGGCCTTTGTAGAAGATAAAATTCAAAGAATTGTTGTGCAATGACAAATATAGCCCTCATTATTGCTCTATAAAAAGCACATACTACATGCATGTATTTTCATCCATCAAGACCAACTTCATTCAAATCACAGGCATATATATTTATATTATATAGTACGTGATTTAGTAGTTTTGCAAGTAAAACTAATCGATATCAGGCATGCCTCATTTCATTACCTATTTTCTTCTTTTTTCTACTTTTGCCATTTCTTGCTCTTGCTTCAACCCCAAGAACCTCAACGTCTCCAAATCCCAATTGGATTCCGACTGGTCCCTTGCCGGCGCCACATGGTATGGAAACTCCAATGGTGCCGGAAGTGATGGTACGTAAAAGCTGCTAGTATGACCCTAGCTATTTGGTAAAATAGTTAGTCTATTAGTCAATTTTAGTTGTTTGACTTGATTAAACAACCAATATGAGTGTTTGATTAAATAGATTTTTGTAACAGTTTATTACTCCAAAACATTCAAATTTAAAAAGTTGCTCAAAGCAGTTTTTTGAGAAAGTCATTTTGTATGTAATCAGCTATTAGCTAACTGCTAATTTACCAAACATCTTTCAACAATCAGCTAATGCTATTAACTAGTAAAACTTACTAACCCAATCAGCTAACAACTATTTACCAAACACACCCAATAACTATAGCCCGCGTACACACCCATACACATATATGTGTGTGTATGTGTGTAAAATTGCATGGACAGTGTTAGTTTGCTGGTTCCCAAAAAAATTAATTAAGATACCGGCCATCTCTCAATATATATGCCATGTTATGTTTACAGTTTAGTTAAGAATGTCACGAAAACCAAATTAATTTTGTTGGGTGGGGCTGGTAAGGGCGAAAATCAACACCATGTGACTAAGGGATTGTTGGGTGGAGTGGTAAGTGTTTAATCCTAACAAGTGGTAGCAAAGTCAGGGCATGCATGGAGGCCGGGCAAGCGGGTGTTGGGAGGGAATTTTTGGGCAAAGATTGATAAGAGCCAAGACCAACATTATGTGATTAGAGAATTGTTGGGTGGAGGTCGATAAAGGGCCAAGTCCGGCTCTTGAAAATGTGTGACGATATAAGGAAATAAAGTTGCGCCTTCACTACTAGCGATAACTTTTGGTATAGTGAGAAGCACTGATTCATCCTAACAAATTTCATTGTGTGAATATAGGCGGAGCTTGTGGATACACAAGTAGTGTAGAGCAGCCACCATTCTCTTCCTTAGTAACAGCTGGTGGTCCTTCTCTTTTCAAATCTGGCAAAGGATGTGGAGCTTGTTATGAGGTCAACCAATTCCTTCATTCTTTTTTTTTTTTTTAACCCTAATTATAATTTACTGAGTTTCTTTAAGATTCTAGTAATTGGAGAGATTGCATGAATTTAATTTGATTGAAAGTATTAATCATATATATCATTCTCTTTGGGTTTTGCAGGTAAAGTGCACTGAAAATGCAGCATGCTCGGGAAATCCGGTGACCGTGGTTATAACCGATGAGTGTCCGGGATGTGTATCAGAATCAACTCATTTTGATATGAGTGGCACTTCTTTTGGTGCCATGGCAGTTTCCGGCAAAGCCAACCAGCTCCGTGATGACGGAGTGCTTAACATTCAATATAGAAGGTAGTTTATTGAAGACTTAATTCCATCTTTTGTCCTATATTTATAAATGACAGTCCATTTTAGTCATTTTTTATCATAATATCATCTTTTGATTTTAGTATATATTATTGTGACATGACTATATTTTGTCCTTCATTAACAAAATCGTTGAAATGCCATTAAATACAAGGACATTTCTATCTTTTTAATACAAATTGTGTTGACCCGTTATAATTTTTATGTTTATCTTTTAAAAAAAATTCATAATTAAAATCCGAAATGCCCTTGTATTTAACAACATTTAAATTGTTTTGCTGATAGAGGACCAAAATTTGTCATGCTACAATAATACTAGTACCAAATAAGCATGTTTAAAAAAAAAAGACTTCAATAATTTCATTTTTAATTTTTTTTAAACCTCTAAAACAATTTAAATGACATTAAATACAAGGACATCTTTTATTATTCAGTTCTAAGTGTTGTCATTTTACTTATTTGGTCCTAGATTTATTTATGTCTTTTTTTTTTCTTCAAAACATTCATGTTGGTCCTAGCATATATGACTATTTTTGGACATCCAACAATAAATATATTTAAATGATATTAAAAATGACGTGATTAACCACTCAATATTTTCAGAGTTGAATGCAAGTATCCAGGAGTATCACTGACGTTTCACGTGGATTCTGGTTCCAACCCCAACTATTTTGCAACTCTGATCGAATACGAAGGAGGCGAAGGAGTGGTGAGTAGCGCAGAGCTGAAGCAAGCTTTGGACTCGGATTCATGGCTTCCCATGCAAGAGTCTTGGGGTGCAGTGTGGAAGCTTGACGACGCCTTTGGACTAAAAGCACCATTCTCCCTCAAACTCACCGACGACTCCGGCAAGACTCTCGTCGCCAACAACGTCATTCCCGCCGGTTGGCAGCCCGGAAACACCTATCGATCTGCTGTCGGTAATTTTGTTTGATTATATATATACTTATTAAATAAAAATGATTATGTAGTATTGTCATTAGCTTGGCGATGGAATAATTTTTTTTTTAAAAAAAATTAAATCTGATGTATCCACTATATCGCCATGTACTCCGTCTGTATGACTGTATCATGTACTCCTTATAAGCCCACTTCGTACACTATATATATGGTGTCGATTTCTGAGGCTGATAGATTAAACTATATTGTTTGTGGATCACGGACTCATCACGGTTTAGGCAAATTATTACAGTTATATGCATGATGCGTAAACTAGGCAAATTATTACAGTTGTGTGCATCACGGACTCACGGTCCAAAATGACGTTGTTGAATTTTATTAGTTAGAATAATGTATTTTATGTGTTAGAATATAATATACATTATGAGTTATAAAAATATATGTTGCAATGGGTCGCGTGAGAAAAAATATTAAGCGAAGCGATTGGGTGGACCACGGTCCACACATTAATTATTGCGTAAATTATATGTGGGCCCTTGAATTGGTATGAAATTTGAATGTGTGATCTTTTATTTGAAATGGTAACAATTCGTATGAAAAAGACGAATTTACCCCTCAGATTAAATAATGATTGGTTAATTAAGTTTTTTTTTTTTTTTTTTTTTTTTTTTTTTTGGCAAAATTTAGCCCGCAATTTGACCGGAGTGACCAAAAGTGATAGAAAATTGCATAGTCAAGGTACTAAATTAACAGTTTTAAAAGTCGTAGGCTGCAATTAACAAGACCCCAATAGCTAGTCACATGATCAAAATTGAAATTTACTCATGATAAAATATGGAAAAATCACACTTTTGGGGTTTTGAATTATTTTATTTTTGAATATTTAGTCAATATAAATTAATTTAACCAAATTTAACCCCTTAATTGTTCATAATATTGCACTTTTGGTCCCTAGTGTTATATAATTGTTAAATACCATTAATATATGATTTTATTTTTATCATTTAATTAAAAGCAATATTCATGGTTATAAAAAAAAATGGCGTTCACATGAAGAGAATAAAACTTTAACCATGGATATTGATTCTTTAATGACAAAAATAATAACCTCATAAAAAGATTTGCTAACAGAGTTTGATAATTATATAAGACCACAGACTGAAAGTGTAACATATATAATGTACAATTAAGGGATTAAACCTTTTTAAATCAATTAACAGGGACCTAATTTCAATAAGTAAAATAATTTAGGGCCAAAAGTGTTATTTTCCCGTAAATTATCATATGTAAAAATAGTATTTTTTTTTTTAATAGAAAGTCATAATTGGTACGGAGTATTATCTAAGTAAAACTTGTTTCGACAAATTAAATCCCTTAACTTATATTATATAATTTAAAATTAATTCATTCTTTCATTTTTTTTTATTCTATTTTTATAGGTGTATATAATTAAAAAAAAAAAAAAAAAAAAAAAAAAAAAAAAAAACAATCCATTGACATTTGGACATTTGGTAAAAGATGGATGAGTCTTTTTTACTCAATCACACCACCAGGTTGTATGTATTTTAAATCTACAATAAATAACTTTTGTTTGTGTGATATTATAATAAAAATTTAGTGTAAAGAAATGTTCTCTCTAATTATGTGTAGCTTTCAAATACTACTTCCAAAAAAAAAAAATCAAAAAAAAAAAAAAAACAAACAAACAAAACCACTTGCAAAAAAAAAAAAAAAAAAAAAAAAAAAAAAAACCCACAAGCCACTATGGCAACAATTATGGTTCTTTTAATAAACAGAATAAACAAACTTATATATAAATTTGTGGTATAAAGTAATATTATATAATTTTCATTTTTCAGTACAAAATATATTTTTTCTTATCCAATTTAACCATTTAAGTAAAAAAAAAAAAAAGTTAGATTGAATATTTTTTAAGATTTATATATAGAGTTAATAAAACTTAAAAACGTTAACGTGCCATTGACGGAGCGTTATGTTGTGCAACCGTGTGCACCATACAAGGTACACACGGAATTGGATTCATAATTTTTATACTATAGATCCATAATTTCTATACTATAGATTCATAACTTCGATACTATAAATTCATAATTTTTATACTATACATTCGTAATTTCTATACTATATATTCATAATTTCTATATTGTATAGTTATCAAATTATGAACATATAGTTCAGTGATTTGTGAATATAGAGTTCAATAATTGGGAATATGAACATTGAAAATTATGAACATAGAGTTTTGTAATTGTAAATATAGAATTCAATAATTATGAATCTATAGTATAGAAATTATGGATCTATAGTATAGAAATTATGAATCCATTCTGTGTGCACCATGCATGGTGCAACCGGTTGCACAGCCTAATTTGCCACCATGCATTGACCTGATCTTAATGGAATCTCATCTTCCTTTCTTGGAATCTTGATTTTGCCACTATTCATGTCAACAAATAAAAGTAGAATTTCATAATAGAATGATTTTTTTTTTATTCATTCATAGTTCATAATTTGAATCTCGTTTCAATAGACAAAAAATAATAAATCAAACAACGTAATTAAATTTAAATATGATAGTAGAGTTCAAAACCCATGAATCCAACCGTTGTAACTTATTGACTGAATGGAAAGTAAATCCTGAAAATCAACCTGCAGGCAGGCTTATGCATCCACACTTCAAACTAGCTTGGTATGTGGCTATGTATAATTTACAGGGAAAAAAAACATCATTAATTTTATCAAACAATAATTACTAACACATAGACAAACAGAAATGAAGACAAAACTACTGACATCCTTAGCTTGTACGTACCGGATGTGTTGTCTGGTGAGTTTTGAGGAAGATGAACAGTGATTTAATTTAAAGTGGAAGTCTGAAATTTATCCAAAGTGATATTCATCTGCATTTGCTCCCGCACCTATCTTCATCTTCTCCTCTTCCATTACACGCAATATATATGAATAATGAATGAAAGAGTTGCAGTACTGTATGTAGGTGCAGGTGCAAATGCAGAAAAAGAAACATTTTGGGTTTCTTGTTACTCTCTATCTATATCTCATATGCTTCCTATCTCCTTATCCCTCTATATAGAGGTTAGGTTAAAACCCATTTCTCTAACTATCTTTGCTTCTCCATATATGCCTGTCTAGACACACAATCTTATTATATATATAGCTTGGACAAGAATCTTTTAAGGTTTGTACGTTAGGCGTTTTTGGACCGTTGGTTCAATTCACAATTTATTACTTGTGAAAATTTTTGTGTGTGTTTTTACTAATATTGTTATTGTGTGTGTATCATGGTTGAAAAAATCGTTAGGTGCTCCTCGGGCGTTCGGGGGTGCCTAGGCGGCAATTAATCGGCGCGCCTAGGCGCCTGTGTATTTTTTTTTTTTTTAATTTTATTCTTTAAAAATTTATTTAATTTTTTAAGACATGATAATTATAAACTATTTAATACTTTAATAGTTAATACTAAAATATTAAATATTAACCTAAAAATATTAGAGTTTGAACAATTTAATGTTATTTCGCTCAGAACGATGTCGTTTTGAGTTAAATAACTCAATTTAAAAACAAGAGTACAATAGCTAATCGGCCGACTAGGCGACCTAGTCGGTCCCTAAGAGGCCTAGGCGGTTAGCGCCTAGGCAGCGCTTAGGCGGTGCTTAGGTGGCTTAGTCGGCCACCTAACTAGCCAGCCACCTAGACCACTGATTAAGGTGATACGTTAGGCGGCTGGCCAGCGCCTAGCACCGATTAATCGGTGCCTAAGCAGGATTTTTGCAACACTGGTGTGTATATATATTTACCTTTATTTGCACATAATTTCGATCTGTAAACTTTGCAAAGACAAGATGACAATGCACATGAACTCTTCCACCAAACTTGGCGTTCGTGTTTTTTTTTTTTTTTTTTTTTTTGTTTTTTTGTGACGATGTAATCACGTAGTCATTACTAAGGGTGTGCGCAGGAGTAAATCTCACTTATGTTTAATAGTGTGCAAATCACATAGGAAATCGAGGTAAACCACACTATGAAGGCTCGTGTGACGGGCTGATCAACCGAAAGGATGTTGGCAAGAAGTGGACTCATGCTTTCCTAATACGAGAATCATGCTCTACCCACTTATTTAATAGTGCGATGTGCAGTTTCTTACTTGATTTGTTATTTCCATACTGCAAAAGAAAAAAAAGCATATACAATACAAAATGACAAATGAAGAAGTCATTGTATATGTATACTTTTTGTTGAAAATAGTTATTCACCATATCTTAAGAAAGTGATGCTGGTTGTGGGTGTGTGGGGAATATGATCAAATGTGTGCACGTAGCAAAGAGAGAATTTTGGGAGGGAGGATAAGAGCTAAGATATGATATGATTTGATAGGAGATCTTTCTAGCTAGCCATTTGAACAATACAAATTCTTCAAAAAAGTCCAAGATTTTGAAAGGTCGGGTAGAGTACCATTGAATTACTCCCAAATATCTGCACGGGTTTAGCTCAATGGTTTAGTGAGTAGTATTTGGGGTAAGAGATCAATGTACGAACCTCGGCGGCGGCAGTGTGGGAATTATGTTCAAAGTGGGCAGATTTCTTGTGCCCACCGACAATTGGCCCTGACCTGCCTACTAACCCTTTGAATCACAGTTATTTACATCCCCACATGCTCTGTCGGATCGGAGTGTGGGGGGCTATTAGGATTGGGGATAAGAATTACTTTCTAAATTTTATTTTATGATGTGAGAGGCTCTATAAGCTATTTTGTGTGTGAGAGTACAAGTTGGAAGTAAAAATTATTAGTGAACATAACATTTTCCGAGTACCATTTGCCTGTC